>NW_015114870.1:39003-54900 GCF_001443285.1 Poecilia latipinna
GTAAAATGGAAGGAAAAGAAAGCAGCCATCTAGTTGTGAAATACTTGTCCCCTAGATGCACATCGTTAAAGCTCACAAATGTATTTATTGCTCTTTTTATGAGAATTTTATTAGCCACCTTTTCTTAGAGTTTCTGTCGAAATGTTCTGCTTGGTTGTATTTGACCTCTTTAAGTTGAGTATGAAACCTTTCAGTCCCGCAGTGCTGTGAACTGAACAGTAACACTGCGTTTTTTTCCCTCTGACTCCTCACAGTGCGTCACGCTGTCCATGCAGAAGTGAGATGTTGCAGAAATTCAAAAGCTAATTCAGAAGCATAACGTGTTAATTATGAAGAAAACAAGGGATTCTATGTGATGCATCAGTTTTTAAGACACAGTTCTCATGTGCTCATTGTCAGTCATTGGTGAACAGGCTATTAGTGACTCCATAAGAGGTACTTAGAAGGAGCAAACCATGTATGATGCATTAATTTGTGGCTTTCTGGCAAACATTTTACCGTTTCTCTTGCAGCAAAGAAAGCCGCCTCTTTTCTTCTGTCTAAACTTTTTAATTTGCTGGACAAGTGCAAATTAGTTAATTGGGTCTTACGCTACATTTTACAAGAAAACAATTACTACTTTTTTTTGTTTCATTTTCCTAGACACCTCACAATAACACCATATAATTGCTTTGTTTGCCTTCTTTAACCGGACTTATTAACAGCGATGCGTCTCTTTGGGTTTCGTCTACAGTTGGGAGGATGTGGCATCCTGGGGGTCGGAATCTGGCTCTCAGTGACCCAGGGAAACTTTGCCACCCTGTCATCATCCCTTCCCTCTCTGTCGGCAGCCAATCTGCTCATCGCAGTGGGGACAATCATCATGGTGATCGGATGTCTGGGCTGCGTGGGAGCTGTCAAAGAAAGCCGCCCTCTGCTGCTGGCGGTGAGTTATCTCCTTTAAATGGCTGCTGGCTTTACACTTTAGGTCGCATTGAGGTCATGATGACATTTTCAATTTGTGTTTTGTTGTTAGTGGTGTGACAAACACTGTCACTAACTTTTCATGAAGCAGCGAGCACTGACACTTCTCATCTGGCATGATTGTATGTTTTTAGTCGATTCTGACTCACTGGTGACTCCACAAGTATCAATTTAAGAAAACCTTTTTATTTAGTGCTTTGATCAGCTACAACGAAAGCTATATTGGAAACATTCATTCCTAAAATGACAGTTCTATAAAGCAGAATTGGATGTTTATGATTTCTTCTGGTTGCCATTGCAGTGAAATAAAAGAAGGAAAAAACAGTGATTGCAGAAACATAGATTATGTCACAAATCTCGACAGGGAAAACTGAGTAATTTGGTTTCAGTTTTTAGTGTATTTCAGGTAAATAAAATTACTTGATTGCCTTTTTAACAGTGGTAAAAAAAGATAATGTGGTATTGTAACCACATAGTACTCAAAACTGAAAAAAAGCAATGTCTGCTTTAAGTCTCTTGAAATCCCTTCATTTTCTGTTAGTTTTCAAACTATTGTCTCTGTCGAGGAACCTGTAGCAGAATCTTTCATTTCATATCAAAATATGATTACATTTAACTCATGAAGATAGTGAAATGTGTTTTCATTTCTTACCAAAAGCTAGTAATTTGTAGGTCAAATATCAAAGAAAATCAAAACTGATACAGACTAGAAAAAGCCTAATTAGTGCATTTCCAGCAATATTCTGTCAGATGACAACTGCTTTATTTGATTATTGTAGACCCATTATTGCATTTACAAGGAAACAAAACAAGGAACTATTCTTGGTACATTCTTAATATTATAAACAGCATGTGTGCGCATTTTTTACAACAGTGCGGCTTTGGACAACACCAGAGTTTCCTTTGGGCCATTAATTGCAAATTACGGTTTTGTCCTTCACTTTTTGCTACAGGGAAGCTTTACAGAAGAGATTTTCCCATGAAATCCTTCAGTTTCATCATTAACAATAAGCACACACTAAATCAAACCAAGCTCTCCCTGGTTTTTTTTATTTTAATAGGTTTGCTACAAGATAAATATCACATTAGTGGAAATATTGTTTCAAATATATATTGTGCATAAGAAAAAAGCAAAAGTTGTATCTACTATTCAGAGACATGCTGTTTTAGTTCCTTAGCTTCGGGGTGTGTAACTAAGAATTGAAGAACTTCCCACTAAAGAACGTTTGTTTGACAAGAAACTTCTGTTTTCTTAGTCCTCCGGGTGAAAACTTTGCAACGTATGAGCCATATGGGGTGTGGACTTGTTCTCACCTCTGAAACCCGTCTGACATGGTGGCTCTTTTTTTGGAAATATCTTCCCAGGTGTGTCTTTTTGTTTGTGTGTGCCAGGTGTTAAGAATTATGTGAAAATTGAAGCACAGCAAAAAATAAGCTAAAAAACAACCATGCAACATGAACTGTTCTCAAAAGTAATTTCAAAAGACTTTGCACCAGCTGTGCTTGATGCTTGAGTCAGCTGATTTCAAGAGCAAAATGTGAATGCAAACCAACTTTCAGATTACGGTCATGATGGTTTAGTTGAAGAATTTTGGCAGATAATTCTCTTATAATTAAGTCCAACATTGTGCAGCAGTTATAGAAAATAAGTTAAAATTGTGCAGGGAAATTAAACAAATATGAGGTTTTTGAGACTGAGTATTTGCATAATCTGCTTTCACAATCCATGACATACTTTCTCTAGTGACCAGACAAATTTACTGTGCTGTGTCTAAATGAAAGGAACATCCTCTCAATTAATGAGTGACAGATCTGTTTGTTCTTAATGCACATTGAAAAGTGGTTCTTACTTCAAATACCAAGGTTAATTGACATTTTGATCACTGATGAGGGATTCTCAGGTCTGCAGCAGATATAACGCAAGAGGAATTCCTGTTTTACTCTTTGTGGGAAAATGTGTAATTAACTTTTGAAAGTCTTTTAATTTGTATCATTAGACATTAGTTTCTCATTTACACTGAACAAAATGGCATGGCAGTTCTGTGATCCAGACAAGTTTAAGCACATTTTTAGCAACAAAATCAATTTAAAACTCTGCACTCATATTTTTAGCACATATTCAATCACTTCCTTATGTAACCTCATTATTAATGTTCAGCAGTAATACAGCAGAAACCTTTGATTCAGTTTTCTGTGATGAAGCTGGAGTTCCAGTTCCAGTTGGGAAACTCTCTCCCCCAAAAAGAGCTTTAATATGTATAAAACGGCTCATGATCTAGTTAATTTGCTTCAAACTAGAAAAGGAGTGTTTAAATTTGATGTCTCATGAATATTTTTACCCGTTTAATCAGTTTCAAGTACAGTTTGCCAATATTTTTGCAGTAGTGGCTCTAACATGAAAACTTCTCACAGATTCAAGATAGTACAAGACTGCCAAAACCTGCAAATTTCAGTTTGCTTGTAGAATATCAAAGATATTTTACCAGCTGTTTTATTAAGTACAGGAACTAGGCAATCCAACTTTAGAATATTCATGTATCCTTCAAAAATAAATCTGATACTCAAATAAAGAAAGAAGATACTACAGATTAAAAATAACATTCATGAAAAAAAAATAAAAATACAGCTGCATAGATGTACAAACTCATTGACAAAAACATCATTAATATAACCTTTGATTTGGTGTCAGCATTCAGTCTTCTTAAGTTCACACCTTTAATCAATTATAGAAACACTGATGAGCCTGAAATAAAATTCAGTTGCCATAGCATTTTTGTGATGTTTGTTATTTTCCATCCTCGCTAAAATCATAGTTGGCAGGTTGCAAAAGGATCAAGTGATTCTTGTTTTCGAGATAAGAGTACAAAAGGCAGAAAATCAACAATGCCATTACAAAATCTGGACAATTCTCTGAAACTGGTCTAAGATGCTACCAAGAAGCCACAGCAACACCGAAGGAGCTGCAGGAAACAGCAACAACCGCAGCAAAATAGCAATAAAGACACACAATAAGTTTGACCCGTTCATGTAAAAAAGACAGAATAATGTAACAACTTTTGGCAAATAAAACTGTAAAAATGTAGATGTGCAATGCTTTGATTGCAATTAGCAAGCATTCTGAATCCAAAAATTCCTTTAAGTCCAAAGGTCTTTTTAAGTTTTGACCACTTCAACAAACACAAACACTTTTACACACAATTTAATTATAGTACTTTAATTGGTTACATCTGCTTTCTCTATATTTCCAGCCAAAGGATAATTGCCACTCTCGGCAGCAATGTGTGAATGGACTGGCAGTTTGCTAAAAAAAAACAAACAAACAAATAAATAAATAAATAAATGTTATTATATACAAACCTGAGTCAGGCCATTACACAGAACATATGATTCTGTTTGGCTTTATTCGTCCTGCTGAACTTTGTAAGCTAAGCCAGACTTTGAGTGAATTGAAATAATGAACTCTTTAAACTGGTGTTGTGGACTCAACTGAGCATCAACACCATCACTGTTTAGGATGCTGAGCTGCATCTACCGGCTCTACATTTACAAATTAAATTGCACGTTGTATGATTTTGCTGTCAGGATCATTTATGACTAAAGCAAAGCTGTATTTATCAAATTTTAATGTTTTACTTGAATGTTTAAATCTGCCTAATATTTTTAACTGATCACCAGCAACTCCATCACATCTGGTAGAAAATTGTATATTTATTTTAAAAAGCTTTTTTTTTTTTTTTACTTTTATTAGTATTCTTAAGTAACCTATACCTCATACGAATAAATTACACCAAACTGTGTGACAAATTAAAAAACCCTGTACACTGTTAGGTAAATCATTGGGGGCTCTAAACTTCTCTGGAAAACATCACAGCAAGTGATGTTGGGTAATTAAAGTCATGTTTTACTCCATTAAATTGAGACAGTCGATACCGGAGCAAGTCAAAGGGTACAAAGGTGCCTTGACAGGTTGGATTACCCAATCTGCTCACAAATTGGGCAGAAACATGAGATCACTGTGATGGAAGAGGAAGCAGACTGACCACACGAAGAAAAGGCTGGGTGTGAAAACAGAAGATATGAAAAAGCACATTTTATCACTTCTTAGGTTTTCCACTACATAGACTAAAGGCAGAAAGAGCCAAAAAGATATTAAAGGTATTGATCTTTGACGCGCTTCTTGACTACGTGCCCAACATGACTGGCTCACCCATCTTACTGATTTGTCAACACACACAAAGCCACTGTAGTTTTGAAACTGCATGGAAATCACAACACAGGACGAGCAAAAAGGAATCAATCGCTGCACCTGGACTTTGATTATCGCTCACCCTGAAGCTCTGCTGAAACATCAATCTCAGCTAAAGTGGGACATCAACACTGTTGGCCACACGGCTCATAACATAAATACCTGAGGTGTATGCAAAGAGGCTTTGGGGGTTTAATATAAATTTTTATAATGTGTGCAATATGTATTTTGTCTTTATGGGCCAATAAAAACCCACTACTACCAAGATATAGAGCTTATTTAAATGTAAATATTAAAAGACATAGTAAATATGTAGTCCCAAATGACTAATTGCAACATTGATTTTAGAGCTGTGAATTGCTGTTTGGCTATAAAACTCCTGGATATACTTCGCAAAAGAAGAAGAAAAAAAAATAGCAGTGTTCTGTTTCTCCAGAGTCGATGTCCTGCAGCTTTATGTTCCTCCCTGAAGGCGTCAGTTAGAAATAGACCAGCTGTGGCTCATTAACTCTCATCGAACAGAAAATGTAATGGAACAAAAACCTGCAGGACACCAACTCACCACAACAAGAACCCTCGGCTTTGAAAAGCACCACTTTGAATCTCCTCTAATGCACTAGCATAATCACACACTTCATTACCAATGTCAGTATTATCTGTCTGGAATTCAAATGTCTTTGTTTGGGTTAAATTCTTGGTATTATGAAGCTATGAAAAAATGACAGAGATCTTGAGGTCAAAAGAGAACCATTTATGTTTTTTGCTTGCTCACAATTCCCCACACAGTCGGGTATCTTAGAAAACTATTCATTTAGTCAAGGAGACATAGGGATGTTTTTGAGATCAAATGTTTCATCTTATTATTACATTTTCAGATCAAACTAGTACATAAACCAAAATGATTGAACATTCACCATAAGTAAGCCCCATCAGATTACACAGATTAAATAAAGTCAGCAATTTATTTACATAGACTTACAGAGGTGCAAAATGTCCAGGATTGAAAAAAAAAAAAAAAAACTCTACAAAAATAAAGCAACATCTTAAAGGCAAACCAAGGTCAAAATTACTAAAGTAAACTATTCTCCTAGGTATAGTGCTCTTCTACCTATGTGAATATATTGAAACACAAAGACAAGCATGAAAGTTAAATCTTGAAAAAGAAGAAAACTGCTCAAAAGAAAATGGTCCCTGCAGCCTTCAGTGTTTCTGCAGCTCCAGGCAAAAACTATAGAAGCGCTACTCAAAAGTGTTCAATTATTTTAGCATAAAAAACTGTTATGGCACACAATTCTTTAATTGGAAAACTGAATTCTGGTAGCATAGGGTGTATCCCAAATATATTAATTAAATTACATATATTTTTAAATTGGAAAAAAAAATACTTCTTGCACTTTGATTAAAAGAAAAATACATGCATGTGCCTCGTTATGCAAATTAGCCAACAAGTCAAAGAATCTTTATAGAATTTGAAGCATCAGGCTGAATGACAGAAAACAAGGCAAAACTATATGCATGTAAGTTAAAACACTGGGAAGGATTATAAAACTCCCTCAAGACTGTGGATCAATAGTGTAGCAAAAGATAATTCCTTGCAGGCTGTAGTTAAAGGAATATATCCAGTTAAACCAACAAAGACAGAAAATACACAACAAAAGAAGTGGAAGACAAATGAGCAGAAACATGAGTCAACTTGTGACCAAGTTGTAAAAAATCTGCAGGGACATGGGATTTAAGTGGATAAGAAACAATTGCAAAGTGTTATTGGTGCCTAAGCATAAGAAAGCAAGGAACCAGGGGGCTGCAGAGAAGTATTCATGGACTGTGGCTGATAAGATTAAAGTGGGATTCAGTGACAAATTTCAAATCCTCAATGGTAAAGGACATGATGCTGAAACGTGTGTTTGTTGTCATCCCAATTAATCAAACCCACTTCCACAGCCACTGATGATCTGGGACTGCATGTGTGATAAACAAGCAGAGCAGATGGTTGTCGTTACCTCTGCAGGAAAAGCATGGCTGTACACTGAAATTTTAAGAACTTATTGTTGTATCCATTGTTGTCCACTTGTTTGAGATCAGGGTAAGTGATTGAGGGCGACTGTGGCTCTATGGATAGAGTAGTCGTCTTGCGATCCAAGGGTTGTAGGTTCAATTCCAGCTTCCTGCCACATGTCAATGTGCCCCTGGACAAGGCACTTAACCCTAAATTGCCTAACAAGCTGCGTATCGGTGTATAAATGTGAGGGTGAATGTGACTCTAGTGTAAAGTGCTTTGAGTGGTCAAAAATGATCGGATAAAGCGCTATACAAGTTCAGTCCATTTACCATTGATCCCACATCTCCATATAAAAGTACAAAATAACACTTAGAACTACTGAGAAAAGATTGCCAACATTTTCCTTCAAGAAAGGCAAATTAAGGCAACCTCATGGCCATCAACCAGTCCAAATTATAATTCAATTAAAAATTCATTGTGAAAAGTAAAAATAGATACACATTTTTTAATTACTGTTGCAGAATGGGGCCTGACCTGCCTGAATTACGAAGAATGTTGTTTTATTACCAAAGTTCATGTCTCATACTTATGACAAGGAAGTTATTTTGATTTTTTTTTTTTGCTTGATCTGAAATAAAAATCTGCACCATTAAATTTAATATTATTATTATTTTTTTCTTTATGTTCTACAAAGCCAGAAAATCCTCAGAGTAGTGAAGCCTTATGTTATGACAGGAGTTACATTCAAAAACACATACACACACATATGCATACAAATTATACACAAATATTCACAAGCTGATTCACAGAAAGAGCACATGCTGCTTCAAATATAAATGTTTAGGTAGCCAGAGAAAAACAAAAGTGCTGTCGGCGTTGGAAAAACCGGTCTGTAAAACTGCCAGATAGGATCCGGGATCCAGTGCTTCTCATTTCAGACCCTTGGAGGCAGTGAATCTTGGAGGAGCCTGCAGAGAGCACACTCAAAGGTCTTCTCTAAAGAAGACATCACATTCTAACAAAGAACAGCAACACAAATCAGGGAGAAAAATAGATCAGCACCTAAAACGGGCCTGTTTCAGAATCTTATTATTAGATGATTTTTTTTTAATGTGTAGAGAATTATTAAAAATTATTCTCCCAGCCGCATTATTTTTGAGAATACATTTTAGGCTGTTGCACCTTTTTTAAATGTGGGTAGTCATTAAACCTCAAAGTACATCATTGTTGGCTCCAGAAAAATCGCTGAATATTCGCTAATCTGCATCATCAGTTCCTCTGAAGAAGGGAGTCCAATATTTTTGAAGTTTTTACATCCTTTGAGATCTTTCTTAAAGTTTTAAGAACCCACAACAAGCCAATAAAGTTGAGCAATAAGCCACATCCTTTGGAGCGAATGTGAATTCCCACTTCTGTCCTCATCAACTTTTAGTAGGGCACTGCTGAGAGCATCTTGACAAGTGGCTTCACATCCTGCAGCAACTGCAAGGAGACTGTCTGACGATGTAGTGAGAATGGCTGGGAAAGTCTTTAGGAGCTCATTCCCCTCCTTAGAGACTGTTTTCAAGGACAAATGACAGGAGAAAGTTCTCTGCAATCTGTCCAGTGTATACTTTAAGTAAGTCAGTGGCAACACTTTATTACCGAAGCCCTTGGTTTCCCTTTAATTTTAAATAATTCTCAACTCATTCAGAGATTATGATTGTGTCATTGTGATTTATTTTAGGGTAGCATTCAGGGGCCCCTATAATGGAAAAAACATTCATTCTTCAGATTAATTTGCAAAAGATACGAGACTTTAATGTGATATAATATCGCATTAATCTCGTCACAGTCTGTAATGCCATTTCCTTGCTTCATTACAATTCCCAAAAAAGGACAATTTCCTTTGACACAAACTTCAAGTTGAAAGTTTTGCAAAAATAAAACTTATGGTAATATATTTAATCTTTTTGTATGTCTGGCACACAAAGAATTTCCTCACGAAAGTCTTGTTAGGGAACAGCTTAATAATTAATTCTTCAAAAAATATATTTCCACCCTCTGGGTGGGAAATTACAAAATTACATTAATTAGAAAGAAACTGTTCAGTCGTGCTGCTCTTGATTTAATTGTTATATTGTGATTGCTTTCATTATTTCCATCCGTACGCCTGTGTCTCACAAAGAGATTTTTTTTTAATCATTTACAGTCAGTTCATGCAGCCTCTTTGATAATAAGAAGCCATTCAATGCAGCAGCTTGAAATTCCTTAAGCTGATTTGATAGCTTTCCTGTAGTATATTATAAAACCTGAATGTCATCCATGACTCTATTGTCTCAAACCCAGAGGAGTTAAACTCCCTATAAAGAGCAAAATAATGGGAAATATTCAGCGCACCACAGGAGTTGAAACTGTTTGTTTTCCAAGTGGTAGTGAGTATCAGTTCTCATACTTACAATGTCTCTTTACTCTGGGGTGTAATTAATTACCCGTGGTTTTAAACTCTGGAACAAGCTGGAAATAAACTGCAAACAATTTACAACTAGTCCAACTTTCTATTATTCCCTGTTTGGTAAAAAATATGGAACTGTCTCAAACTCACAGCTTGAAGATCTGGCAGAGCTTTATTACTAGGATTTGTTGCCCTCTGAGTTTGAAAATGTGCATACATTTCAATTTATAAACTTAAATTAAAATGGAGTAATGTCCACCAACAGCAATTAATAAGCAAAGTAATTATAAATGTGCTGTCTTCAGCCTATTTAATTAAAAGTGAGAAAGTTAGCAGTTAGCATGCTTAGGGAGATCAGTATTTAGCAACATATGAGCCAGATGTTTCATTTAGGGGCTATTTAAGAACATGAGCCAAAAGGAGAGTGAGTTCTTGTGATCGAGATCCAAGCTAATTAAAAAAAAAATAATGGTGTGGCCCTGAAATGAATCGTTGATTTTTGTTCATTAGTGACCACACAGCTTTGCTAAAAGATAAAATTGCTACCCAAATTTTGGAACAAAGAAGTACATTGTTGTGAAGTGTAATAAAAAGGATACATGGCTCTCATATGTATTTCAAAAATAATAATCTAAAACGAGTGGCAGGCATCTGCATGCAGCCCCATTTGCTTTGATTCTCCCACAAAAAAAAAATCAAGAGTGACTGCCTTCAAAAGTCCATTAATTAGTTAAGTAGAGTTGTCAGTGGTTTGTCTGCTGTAACAGAAAATTTGTGGAGATTTTTAACTGAATTTGGTTATAAAACAGTTTTCCAAGATGGGATATGTTGTGTCATCTGTGAATAGATAAATGATGGCAAAACTTCAAAGCTATCATGGGTTTGTCATCTATATTAACAGGCTGGAGAAGAATTTATTTTAATTGTATGTATTGATTGGGAGATATGTTATTAATTAGTGTTAAGAAAATAAATTTAGAATATGCTAGTTTTAAAACTTAACATGTCTTGATTGAAATAGCCTAATTATAGTTTTCAGATTAATAACTTCTTCTGTCCCATTTACCTTTATGTTAGCTGTAGTTACAGCAGATTGTTTGCTAAGATCTTTTGATCTGCCCTTTGGCTGAGTGGGAAAACAATCAGGAGAAGTTCCAGCTTTCACACTGATCTGTGAAAAGCCATAAAACAGCATGAGTTCAGGCCAGTGGAGGAGAAGCTCTGCTTCCACTTTGTTTAGACAAAGGGGACAAATGGCCTTTGATCTTGGAAACAAATTGCAGGGAGTTTCTAACTTTAGAGAGGGTCAGAGATAGCTCCTGGTTGGATGAGCAAAGATACACCTTATTTGAATAAATTAAAGACAAGAATTCGCCTTCACCATAAAACTTTCTACACAGGAGTAACAAATCAGATTTTCTCTTGCAATTCTCCAGACGTCTTTGCACGTCTTTGCTTTTCTTTCTTTCTTTTCTTCTTCTTCTTTTCCATTTGTCTCAGGTAAATGAATGTATGTCTCTGTTGTTCAGCAGTTTCTGTTGTAATTTGCATAAGTTGTCTTCTATTGGATTAAACTCTGAAATTCTGTGACGTCTACACTCATTGTTGTTTTCTGTGTGACTTCACTTCGGCCCGCCGGGAGAACTTGGGATCCGTGAGAAGAAGATTGAGCCAGAGATTTTCCAAAAATATATTATAACCTAAAATCTTCTTCAACATTAGGCAACCAGATTATTAATGGGAGAAGGAAATGGCTGCAGATCTACAATTTAGCCTTAAAAAGTTAGTTTGCACATTGATATGAGACAAATTTATGAGGTAAACCAACTGTGTGAAAAATTGTGCACTGTTCAGATGAGACCAGCCTGAACTTTTTGTCCCACATGCACAAAACTATGTGAGGTGGAAAACTAACCTTGCACATCATATGCATGTCAGTTTTTAGATATGCAGTATCTGTAGAGACATACCCTAAAAGACTTGAAGCCAAAGGTGTTTTATTGATTGAGGATGACTGAATTAATGACCGACTCTTCAAATGCTTATTCTTTCTAGAAATAATGTTCTTTCTACTTCACAATTAAGCCCTTTTTGTGTGAGTCTATTGCAGAAAATCTAGTTACAAAATAATCTGACATTTACATAAATTTGATCCGAATACATTTAGTCACATGTCAGTTTATAACCTTCAGTTATTGACATAGTACACACATCATGCCTGCTGCTCCTGTGGCAACTCCTGTTGTCAGTTTATTTTTGCCTTTTTTCTTATTTTAGCAGCATGCAAGAAAACAGCAGAATCCAAAGGGAAGCTTCTGATGCCTCCGGCCAACACAAGCCTCATGTTATTTTTTTGACCTTCACACAATAGGATCACAAAAAGGGAAAATGTCATGTATCAGACATGACTTTTCCACTGGGTTCTTTCCATGTCTGGACTACAAATGTCAGTTATCTCCAGACAGGTAAAGCAGTTAAGAATTTTTATTCAATACTGACATTTCATTTCATGGCCTGTAATTCAGCTTTTAAAACCACATTAGAGCATATGTCTATGGTTTAATTGAAACACCTGAACATTTCATCCACAGACAGTAAAGCCCGAGATGATATTAGAATATCTTTTCAAATGTTTTTTTAATTATTTTTTTATTTTAAGAGCATCTGAAAAGATCACGGGTGAGTCAAACACAGCGTGGGTTTTACGCTGCCATTGTCTTGTTACCTAGTTGTTCTCTTGCCTTGCAGCGTTGTCACTGAGGCTTTCATCCTTTCCACATGAAGTGATTCATTCATGCAGGGGCAGCCAAAGAGACCTTGGGGGCTTTTGACAGCCCTGCTCCATGCCAGTCCTGTGAAGTAGCAACAGTCAAATCCACTGTCAAGGAAAAACCTGGAATACACAAAGGACACAATGACATGATACCCTTGAAAAAAAAAAAAAACACATCTTAAACTGAAATCCACTTGACCCTCTTATGTTCTCCTGCTTATTTGTCTCACTGTTACAACTGTAATATAATTTAACACCAATTTATTTTTTTCTTAACAGCTTTATTTGCAAAATAAAGTCTGCAGCTACCCTGTTGTAATTCTGGCTATTCAGTTCAGTCAGGACAAAAGGAAAGTAATAGTTCACAATAGGTGGGCAGTTCACAATAGGTGGGCAAAAAGAATGATTTATTGTTTACCAGCAACAAAAAGCAGGGGGAGTATTGTAAGTCAGTTACAGGTTTACAAAACCACATGCAGGATGCCTATAAGCTACCTTCAGCTATAGATTTCTCAAATAGACTAGCAAGTGATTAACTGACTCTGAATCACTTGTCACCTTGTGAGTCGGTCAATGCCATGTGTGGTTTACACACTGTTTCAAAAAGCTCCTGATGGAGTGAATCCTGCCTAGAGACATGGAGTGCAGAGTATCTGAAGGTGCTTCCAGTGGCGAGGTGAGAGGAACTCAACGAACCAGTGTCAATAAATCTATAACAAAATAGCATAAATATTTATCTAATAATAATGCTTCACAAAGGAAAATGAATGAAGGAAATATATGTTTTTGCCTACACCAGAATTTGTAATAAGAAAGTGAAAACAACAACCAAGTTTGAACAAGGCCTCCAAAATCGCAGGAATTCAACAAGAGCTGAACAAAATTTTCCAAACATAAACAACACGCACATACTTATTTACATTAGAACTGTGATTTACTTAAATTATTTTCAGAGCTAATAAGAGCCCATGGGTTACGCTTGGGTTCTTGTTGTATTTAAATTATTTGAAATGTCAAGCATTTGAGATTTAGTCTTTTGAGACTCAATGTGGTAGAACAAAGTTGTTTAAACAGACGTTGCACTAAAAAAGCTTTATGAGTATTGATCAATAAATATGCTCAGCATTAGCTGAAACAATCTGCCTTAATCATAGCACAAATATGACCATGTTCACTGTGAATTTGAATAGCCAGAGCTCTGCCACAGATACTACTTTCATGTCTTTTTTATGGGCTTTAAATGTGTCAGATGAACAAATGGACTTCACATAAACTTTTAGAATACAGCTTGAGAAAATGGTTTGTCCTTGCAAACTGGGCTGAATTATTAATAAGTACTGATTTATAAGTCTGATTTTATCTTTCAACCAACAAATGGTGCTGTATGACAAAGTAAATAAATCACACATAAGCTACTTTTTCTAATAGTAAAAAAACCCCGATATAAACACTTTAATAACTTGAAACTAGTTGAGATGTCATCAAACTGCGTTTTACTTAGGATCTGTTAAAGTTAATTGCTGCTTGACTTAATGTTTGAGACTTGTTTGTATATTCATGTTCAGGTTCTTTGTGGCATAGTTTTTAGTTGTCCTCAACTTCCCTGATCTGGTTACTGCTGCCAAGTCATCACGCACCAATATATAATCTCCTCAGCTGGCTCTGTTCTTTGTCAGATTCACACTGTTCCCATCGTGTTTTCTCAACCTATTCAGTTTCCTTTTTGTCTCATTTTGAATGGTTGCCTTGGCAGAATTTTTGGCTTTATTTTTTTTTCTTCCTTTTTGAAATAAAGGCCTGTATCAGTGAGCTCTTTGTTGTATTCTGCACAAGGTCCCGTTTTGCTCACATACAGCATCTACTCTGTAATATTGGTTCTTGAATTTTTCCTGCAATCATTGTTGAAAACTCCACATTTTGACCTAAACTTCAGAGTATATTTTGCACATTCATCAGTTCTCAAATCATACAGATAGACTGTGTGTAGGCCACACACACTCTATCCAAAATGTGTGTTACTGTCACACAACTTTTTGAAAAAGACAGAACATGTTTATGTGTTATGTATTGCGCTCAGTTTTTGTCAGGATTATTGGGAGCATGAGAGATGGATGTTTCAGGGTTCCAGCATTTTATGTTGATTAAAACACTGCACATGTTCTGCAAGATTGCTTTGTTTTGTTTTTTCACCTTAATGTATTTCTTGTGAAACAAAAGCGTTTTAACTAAGTGGGACACTGTAACCATACATGCATCGTCACCAGCAGTTTCAGTCTAACTGTGGGTAACGGATTCGGATACATGTTTTAATTTGCCTCCAAATGTATAATTGTGTCACAACCCATTCACTGCTTGTTTGTTTTCTTGCATCATCACTAAATACAATGCCAGGTCATCTCTTGGACGGTGTCAGGGACCAAGCAGTACGGCATGGAGGACACTGGTGTTTAATTCAAAAAGTGTTTTTTTTTTTATTTAACCCAAAAGTATGAAAAATATTTCACAAATCCAACACTTAAACAGGCGTGCCAATAAAGGAAATGAAGCATGTGGTTCAGGCCTTTGAGGCTGTCAGCAGCCCTTAGAAACACATTTTACTAGCCAGGAGGGAGAAGTGAGAACACTCAGAACTCAAAGAAAGATATTAACATAACATCAAATTTTTAATTTTGACCTTGCACTGTTGATATGCGTGCACTGCGTATAGACATTATAAGGTGTGATGGAAAAATAAGCTAAGAAACGATATATTGGAGAATGAGTGATACAGTTAAAATACAAAGTAAACGAAAGTGAAACAAAGTTGTGGTGAGGTGCAGATCTTACCCTGTGTGGCTTCCCGTCACAGACAGTGTTATAAACATGTTTTGCTTTCTTTGCGTCTATCAACAACCAGTCTGTGGGCAATTCGGAGTTGTCTGTGCTGGAATTCCTATTCCATGGGGAGCGCGGTGGATACCAATCTGCTGAGGATCTGATCGTGGCACTGCATTAATTGTGTGGGGATAATGAATTGTTCATTACAGCAGATCTGCTAGATCCTTTTCTGTCCAGCTGGACCAAGGAAGTGATGGAAATCACATTTCTGCCACATCAGATGAGCACTACAGTAAATTACTTGGAGTGCTGCCAGCCGTTGTGGGTGTGACAGTGTAGCAGTCTGGTCAGCATGGAAGATCCTGCTTCAGAGTTTTTCATAACCAAGACTTGACAATACATGCTGGTCACACATCATGTTTGAGGTGCCAATGCTGCTACCAGGGTAGTGACTGCATAATTATTTCTCTATAACTCATAAACAAGGATAGAAATTACTGACACAGTTATGAAAAAAATCTCTGATAGCTTTGTACAATATTGTGTAAACCAGTGGTCCCCAAACTCGGCCCGCGGGCCAGATCCGGCCCGCCTCCGCATTTGGTCTGGCCCCCTGAACAATACCAGAGAGCATTCAGATTTTTTTTAATATACCGTATTTTCCA
>NW_015114870.1:58832-101522 GCF_001443285.1 Poecilia latipinna
GAAAATACGGACTATAATCCTTCCTGGATTTTTTCTGTGAAGAACCCAAAGAAGGTTATTTGGTTATTATTTCATTAACAGTGTTATTATTTATTTCCTGACTGTTGTTCTGTGAAAAACCCAGAGAGAGTTATTTGATTGTGCTTTCTGGAAAACAATACATTTTTACATTTTGGCACTCCTGTAATGGTCACATTTTTTCTGTTACAAACTGACTCTGGCCCCCACCAGAGAAGGGAAAAGTTATGTGGCCCTCACAGGAAAAAGTTTGGGGACCCCTGGTGTAAACCAACCTGCAGCCTGGGCTCTTCGAGCTCAAAACTGATCCGTAGTTCTTTTTGTAGAGACTTTGGTAGCACTGTCCTTATGCTGAGTTCATTTAGTGACCCCTTGGAAAAACCGTACTGTTGTCTCTGGAAATATTTCCCTCCTCTGTGCCTAGTGAGTCTTCTTGTATGTGTGCGAATCAGAGCTGTGCTATAGCACAGGAGTTGATGGATGAGCTCGTAACTGTTTTAAACACTCAAATGAGCCTGCAGGAAGATGTATGACCCATCAAACAGCTCAACCTCGCCACTAGAGTGAGGCAGGGTTGGTGAGGACTGGTGGAGAATAAAACGTGGCTCCTTTTACAAATTCAAAAGTGTCTGGAGGACAACTGTAAATCACCTAGCTATTCTGTTTGCTCTGATGGTCCTAACTTTTCTGCTTTGGCACAGTCTTTGTTAAAAGTTTTAGTTAAACACTAATTCCTATAGCCTTATTTATGTATTCTGCCACGTTTGTTATCCTCAAAAGATGTTTTTCACATACTGCTAAAGTATTTGTCTCATGAAGTCCTTCTCTCATTTCTTCACAGTTCTTCATCCTTCTCCTGCTTATCTTTTTCCTGGAAATTCTCTCCATCATGCTTTTCTTCATATACCAAGATGAGGTAAGACACACCGATTACTCTGACGCTACATGTGATTATTTTCTCTGCCTCGACATGAGAAGGAATATTGCTGTGGAAGAGGCCTGTCTGGTTTCTGCCCTTCACAGGTCACATAGATTGCTCACTTCTCAGATTGAATGTGGCATGTAAAATCATCGGTCTCCACAGTGAGGAGGTTTTGAAGACTCTGGGAGCAGAGCTGAGCTTGTCAGCTTCCTGAAAAGCTTAGAGAAAGTACTTGGCAATATTTTTCTGTAATGTCGTGAGAGCTAAGGGATTCTTGTGTCACTGGGTCACAATCTTGAGTAAATAATTTTCTTTTCCTTGTGAATAAATTTTAGGAATCTCGGCTGATTTTTTTTCTTCAGCTGCTTTTTTTCTTGTAAATAGACAAGAAAGGGGAAGTTAAAATGAACTGGATGAGTAAGCATTGCATTTCATTCCTTTGAATGCTTTGCTTTATTGACTAGTTTCCAGACGGAAACCAAGATTGTGTGACTTTTAAATGAAATAGACTGTCTTCCTTTCTGCTTCTCAATGTAAGAGAATAAAACAAGGTCGGGGTATGTCACAGCATTAATTGGATTAGAAGGTTTTAGAAGGGAGTGGTGCACAACTGAGGTGTGAAATAATTTATTAATCAAGATTGATTTAAAAATATAACCCCACACAACAATCTTTCATGTAGGACTGATAATTATATGTACTATCACTTCTAAGAAAATGTAGGTTTTTGCAAATTTGCATTAAAACTCTGAATATTTTTACAACATATAAATTAAATAACACTCAGCCTCTGCGAGGGGGAGAGTGCTTTTGTAAAAGTTGCTAATTGATCCCTCTATACACTTCATTACTTTTTGTAGTACCAGGTATTGCATGTTTTATGTACAGCAAATTTTTAAAACCTTCTTTATGGTTTGCAGTGCTGAGTAAAGGTTTCCATGCCCCTTCAACTTGATCACATTGTATTAAGTTGCAATTACAAACCTCATTACATTTTTTTGGGCTTTCTTGTGACAGTTGCAGGTAAAATATGACATAACTATGAAATGGAAGAGAGAAACATTATATGCCTTTCAATATGATTTCAAGTAAACACCAAACATAAACAGTTTGGCCTCCTTACATTTCAGGAATATTTTTGACGAGGGAATAACATTACAATAAAATATTATGCTAAAAATAAGTTGATTTTACGTAATATCCCCATCCTAAGGCAATTGGTTGCACTGCATTTTATTTTAAAGTATTAAAGTAAAAGAGGTTGAATAAAAATGCATGCCTCACTTCTCAAATTTTTGCGTGTATATTATTTCAGTTTGTAAAAACTTTCCTCCCCTTCATTGCATCATGCCTAACTGCCAAAATGCCTAACCATTACAGCTAATGTGAGATCTCATCACAACATGAGAGGCTGTCTTTAAAAGGTCCCCCACAATGCTCTAACAGAAAAACAGACAACTGGGCTTATGATGGCTGAGGAGAACTCAGATTTGATTTCCCGATGTCTAAAGCTCAGGATGATGCATTCCTTTTAAGTTTCAACCAAGGTTATTTTTTTATTTTCGTCTTTTAGTTTTAAAATAGCAAACATCGTTGCCAAGTAAAAGTATGCCCTGTTCTCGTTTGGTCCATATCACAACTTGTCAAAGCTTTTTGTTGCAAGCTGATTTTTCTCCATTTCTAGCTTGGAAGATTTTCACAGACCCTCTTTGAAAAAGCCTCTCTGTTAGTCTCTTTGGCTGCTCTGCGTGTGCTGGTCTTTTGATGTCCATCCACAGATTTTCAACAGTTTTTAGGTTGAAGCCCACATGCAAAACCTCCAGCTTGCACCTGTAGCAGTGGTTCGTTCTGGATTTTGAGATGCAGGATCATCCTCCTTTCATGTTTAATGTTTGGGTCAAAACATCAGGATCACTGCCTTCATAATTTTGCAACGTTTAGCATGATCCATTTCCCCCAATGCAAACCGATTATAGTTGAAAGTGTAAAAGATGACCAGTCAATCTTTTCTCAATTATGAAAGCTGCGGCGCTTTTATGTGCAAATTTGTTCTCCAAACCATTGCTGAGTCAAAAGTTTGATTTTGAATGTGGCTTTTTCAAATGCTAATTTGCAAAGTCTCGCTGTTATGATAAATGTAAGTTTTTCTTTTAATCACTGTCCCATGAGGACAGTGGTTGTGTATCTGACGGGCAGAGGAGTGAAGCTTTGACAATGATAAGAAAGTTAAATGAAGGTATTTTACAGTAAAACTTGGATTTTTATTTGTGTGCTTTGTAATTATAGTCAGTTTTTCAAAACCTCGGATCACTCTTTCTGTTATTTGCTATTTTATAATAACATCACAAATTCACAAGACGGCAATCTAAAACCTCTGTTTATCTTCTGCACAATGATTATAGATCATTCAAGTCTCCCTAGTGAAATACGGTGATTAAAGTACACAAGAGCTCTAAGATTAGCATTAACAGAGCATCTCTAATGATGTCTGGCAATCAGTTATTGCTAGGTTCACTGAAGTCTGAAAATTTGATAAAAGTTATTTAAGTCTTTAATTCTGAGGGAGATTTAAACATTTTTGGGCCCATGACAACCTAGATGTGGAACTCAATGCCTTACTCTTTTTGTCAAACATTTTAAACCATTAATAACCAAAGACATACTCGTGCTTTGTTGCTTTTGAGACACGTTTTAATTGCTAAGTGATTCACTGTTGTAATATGCTCATTATTTTTCTCCCCTTGATCCATGGCAGTTGATGTTTGCAGTTTCCAATTGTCTTTGTTGTAATTTCATCAGCTTTCATGACTGGTGGTCCTTTCTCTGTAGCTATTATTTAAGAAATCAATTTAAGTTCTTTCTTACGAGGACACGCTTACTTACAGTATCAGTGTTATAATTTAGGATATCTATTTGAAACTTAAAAGAAACTAAATCAACATTATAAATTGTTGCATGCATTCAATAGCTAGACTTGTTATGTATTATAATGCAGTAGATAATGAATGCATCTTCCTGATTATGAATGTCAGGTTTCCAGAAGTGCTCTTTTATTTTTCCTAATAACTTTGATGATATTTACAAACAATTTCATTTTTGTGATATATAATTCAACATGATTAATAACAATTAAATTATAAATATAGAATATTAATGGAATCCCTGGGCCCTCGTATACATCCTTCCTTTGCCTTTGGCTAAACTTTAGCAAAGCATTTACTTCATTTTGTGAGTGTGTGTGTGTGTGTGTTTGTGAGTGTGTGTTTTTTTTCAAAGCCTCGTTAAATGATTTAAGTAATAGTTCATCTTCAGTGTATTGTATCCAAAAAATTCATGATCATCCATTTTGACTGAGGTCAAAACGAGTTCTAAAGTTTAAATTAAATCACTGTTGAATAATTTACTATTAGAGTAATTCAAGTAGTCAGGCAGGATGGTATTAAGACAAATATTTTATATCTACCTCTTTTACAAGATTTATTTTTAAGACTGAGGCCAGTTCCAACGTTGCTGTAATTTATTTGTGTATTTTGATAAATAACAGCCCGCTTTGTTATTTTTCAAGTCTTTCTTTGTTTTGCTCCTTAGATATTCACTTTGTTCCTGCTTTTATCTCTTAGCTTTTACAATTCTTACGTTATTATATAAATTGCCTAATTTGTGTTATTTCCAAAGCTGTTTGTCTTTGATGATGTAACTCACTTTTTTCTTGTGTTGTTATTTTTTCCAATTCATCCACTCAGCTCGGTTCAGCCTTTAACAAATGTCCACCTTTGTTGCAGCAAAACTTTCTCTTAGTATATGTGTTCCTTAATGTTCATTTTTCAGAGCCTGAATAAATTGTTTTTCAACCCAGGGGGCGATTAGCGACAGAACACAGTAAAAAGTTGCGGAAGGTATGCTGAGCTGTTGCACTGTGGGAAATCCATCACTGTAAAGAATGGGTGGCCATTACAGGGACTGTCTGATGTGCTTTTTTAAACAGCAGGAACTGAACACTCCCCCTGAGATTTCTTTTCTACTTTGGAAACTGCTGGAAGAACTGGAAACAGAACATATTCTGTAAAGAGCAGTTTCAAGTCTGGTAGGACCAACGTAACTTTATCCAGTTATTGTGCATACATATGTTATACATTAAGTAGCTCATTTTTAACCTTATCAAATCTTAGACTGCCTCATAGCATTTCAGAACAGAAGGACAAACCCAAGAAAAAATAATGTTTGTGGGTAATTGTTTGAACATATGTGGATGTTGCATTGGATGGTAAAACTGTTCCTATAGCTACACATTTGTTTAAGGGAGATAACCAACTTTTTTTTAAAGATTAAGGGGAATCAGCTTGGTTAGAGTTTGAAGAGCAATGTGCGGCAAAGCAGGCAAAGGTGACTCAGTTATGATGTTATTAACCCATATAACTTTTTCACATCAGTCTGATCAGGGCAATTCCAACCTTTGAACACAGAACATTCAAACGCAACTCTAAACAAATGGCTTTTATTCATTTAAAAGAACTCAAAGTTTCAGCATTTTTGCAGTTTTTTGGAGCGTTGTTCCAGATTAGTGGAGCATGAAAACTTAATGCTGCTTCTCTGTGTTTCTCCGTGTATCGGAATCAGAGGAGTGGACTTAATTCAGAATACCTGAGTAGCCTTAAAGACTGATAGTGCAGTCTTTAATGTACTTTGGTTGCCATTCAGTGATTTATAAACCAGCAAAAGTATTTTAAAGTCTATTCTTTGAGGTACAGGGAGTCATTGTAAATACTTTAGAACTGGGGTGATGAGCTCCAGTTCCTCGTTTCAGTGATTATTTGTCCAGCAGAGGACTGGATCTGATTAGAGTGACCAGTAAACCTAACAGTTAGGGTTTTAGACAGTGCAAGGAACCAAACTGTCCGAAACAACTAATCCTGAAATAAAACTCACAACCTTCTTGTAACCGTGAAGCGCCCTGCTCTGTACCTCTTAAGTCAGAAGTTGGGTCTGGGAGTTCGTCCACCTGAGCCTAAACCCCAAACCAGTTGCAAGCTTGTAGACTTCAAAAAAGCTAACTCTTGCAATAAATACAAAAAATTAACTTGTATTTAACAATATATTTTTCTGTATTTTATCAAATTAAACTCTTAAAATCATGTTGTCCAGAATTATGGACTGAACTAATGAGATGCAAAGAAATGCCACTTAAAAGTTTAATAACTGCAGGTGGGCTTACCTTATGTATTCATCATTGTCCTTTTGAATATCTGGCTTAACAAATAATAATCCCAAGTTTCTGGAGTCATGTGAGTTGATATTTTAAGGTGAAGCTTAAAAATTTCAATTGCTAATGTTCTCCATTCTTCCTCCAAACGAGGAAATGGCTAATCCCACAGGAGTAAGCAAGCCAATAATGCTTATTTCCTTATATTATACAAGTTAATCGAATGCATTTTTATATTTACAAGTTTCCACTGAAAATAGCTTGCCTTTAAATATACATATATAGTCAAACACACTATACAGAGGAAAGTTGAAGGTTGGACTCAGCTCTTTTCTTTACTCCACCATGTTGATTCACCAACAGAGCATTGTTTCTCTAGCTTTTCACGGTCTTGGCTGGCAGCAAAAACATTTGATTCCAAGCTGGAGGAAAGTTTATTTTGGTGGCTAATTATTGTCAATGCTGGAACAAACATTGGCAGCATCAGTACCTCAGCGGCATCACTACAAAACTTAACAAAACAAGCTTGTTATAATACCTTTCTGCCTTAAAGATAGCCAAACAGCAAAATTCTATAAACACATGATTGAATTCAGCAATTCTGCACTTTTTACTCATGGTAGCCATTATTAGGTCCTTGTCAAACAACTTCTATCGGTGATCTGTGCTCTAGTACCAATGCTACCTATAACAAGTGGTGCTTTAGTTTCAGAAGTGCTATTTTTATTTCATTTCTCCTCTACAAGTGTGATAGAAAAAACACCTTTAGTACCATCTCTTAACTGTAAAATACTATATTTTTTTGTTGTAGATGTTTCTGTGAAGCTGTTTTGCCCTTCACCTACCACAGGGAGGGATGTAACCCCCACTTTAATGTACCAGTTCCTGGCACAAGTGGGAAGCGCTCGTTCTATTGTGTTTTAATTGCTCTATAGTGCCATCTTAGCACCTCTCCTGACGGAATATTTTGATATTAAACACTCAAAACCTCTATTTCTATCCTCATTTTCTAATGTCCTGCACTTTATTTGTTGAGTAGGGGACAAAAGGTTAAAATTTACAATATCTACAAAAAGAAATACCCGGAGGCATCAGCTTATTATCCGATACTATAAAAACATTTTATTGAGCTGAATTCCAATCCTGCTATATCAGATTACAAGAAGCAAAATACTATTTCAGTTCCCACCAGGATTGCTTTGATTTTTATCTACCACTTGGTTTTCAGAGCCTTTCTTTATCTGAGATTATCTGGACCCTTTCCTCTTTACCCCCCTCTAACACCACCGTTACATCCTGGAAGCGGGCCTGCAGAGTAAAAGTAAATGCAAGTGCTTTCTTTTTCTAGATGTTGTAACCTAAACACAGTGCAACAGTAGGTGCATGTTGATGAACACTATCCCATGCTTCAGGGATGGTCATGCTCAGTGGTCTGGTTTATTACACCTGCTTTAGACCTGATAAAGAGCTGAGTGTCGCAGCTGGAAGCTACATCAAGCAGCTCACAGATCTTCCAGAAGCCTGAAACTGTTGCTGTTTGTTGCACTTTGTTGTTTCCTAAGGATGATGAAAAGGTCTTGTAAGGTTAAATTCAGTGGAACCAGTGTGGATTGAAGTGCCACATAGAATAAAAATGAGCAATGCAGTGTCGGGGTTGTTGAAAATAAATGCTCTAATGTTTAATGGCATCTCTGGGTTGGTTTATGGCCTTGTGGTGTTTTCCTTTCATGTCAAAAGGATGATGACCCAACAAGTTTTTAGCAGTTTAAAAATAAGCATCTTTCCATATCTACACAAAATATGCCCAACAGAATAAAAAGACCAAATTTACATTTTTCCCTAATGTAAAGACATATTAGGTCTGTAAATAAAATAATTGTCAAAATAAAAAAAATAAAAACATTGACAATAAATATTTTACTTTTTTATTTAAAACCATCTCAATGGAAACCACCAGGTTTGTACATAGACTACATTCGCTCACCTGTCTTGCCACAGTTTTAAGTCTTTTTCAGCCTTGAATAGTTTTTCTCCTGGAATTAGCGCCACCTATCTTCCTATGAGCATGGTGCATCATCTCTGAGGCACCACTACCTCAGAGATGATGTCTTCAGATTGATGTGTAGGGATAAAAAGTTCTTCATGACAGTCAAAAATGTCAGTTTTTGTTTCCGCTGTGGCAAATGGCAAATAGCACTTCCTCTGGCTTTTCCCAACAATGATATTGTTCCTTCCACCATAAAACTAAGCTTTGAGGAGTTAATGACTTAGAAAAGACTAAGATGGTTTTTAAAAAATCTCTTAAACAAGTTGCTTTGTACTCATTATCGATGAAGGTTTGTAATTTGGTTTGCTTTGTTTTAGTGATATCTGAATAATAACTTGCCAGACATGTATGTAATTAATTACTAAACTGGTTTTTTACTAATTTATAATCTGTTACATCACACTGATTACGTAAATCTGTCCAACAACTCCAAGTGGAAATTAGCATTTGTTGCTATAACCTCATGCCATGCATTGCTCTTTGTAGAAGGTTAATGAAATGTGCATTTTATCTGTGTAAATAAATAAACAGCATAAAAAGCATAATAAAGTAAGTGAAGGAATTGTTTTCTAGGAAGGTATTAGAAATATTAACAGTGGGGAAAACAAAATGTCAGGTTGCGTCAGCCTGTTAATACCGACTTAGTTCTAAGGAGAGAAATAATTACAGAGTGAGTTAATGAAAACATCTGCCTTACCACACAGGCGTGTGTTGTGCAGAATGAAATCAGAAAGAATTACAGAATGCCAAGATTAATAACATCTTGTAGTCTTTCACATTATGTTTTTGTAGGAGACATATAATCAAACTCTTAGCTTCCATGCATATTCACTCTGAACTACCAAAAAGAATTATACCTGTCAATGAACAAACTAGATAATGACTATGTTTTTCATAAGATATATTGACAAAGTGTTTATTAGAAGATATACTGTGTTAATATTCTTCTAATAGTCTACATGTTATGCTTTTGTTTGTTGGGCAAAGAAACATTCACTGTAAAAATTGTCACCACTGGGCAAGTGTTAATTGTAGCAATACTTCTTATGGAGTGATAACTCATTAAAGACATGTAGGAATATTAAAAATTCAACAATGAAATAAAGTCAACCAATAGAAAGTATTCATACTGGAAAGATCAATACAGGTGAAAGATTGTGTGGGCTATGAACAATTTACATTAGACTGTAAAAATAGAAAACTACGTAACACAACATAGGCTCAAATTATTGACACGAGTGTTAGATGAAACATTTAAATCCAGCCATGTTTTTTTCTGAGCAATCTTTTAGATTTTTTTCTTTGGTTTAAAATGTAATTATTTATAGAGGAAATTTTCAGGGATAGTTTGATCAAAATGTTTCAAATTTTTGACTAAAGTTTTGTTTTATAAATGAGACCATCAAATGGAGGAAAGTTAGGAGAACTGGCTTTGGAAAATAACCTTATATTGGTCAATGATGTGTCGCAATTAACACCTCAAAGAGTCAAATGATTCATAAAATAAAAATTGCATTGCTGAACATCAATTGTCCCACTTAAACTGCACTTGAGTTGATTTTTACCCCCCAACCATTAGCTATTAAAATAAGCAGTTCAGTTCAGGTCATGTGGTGCGCATTGTACAATGAAAAGGCATTGAAATGTTTCTAAAGCTGTGAGTGCATTGATCCAACCTATCAGATTAACAGTTTTATGTAGTTTCAAGCATTTAAAACCAAGAGTGGTCCTGCTTTATGACGCCGCTCTGTCTCTCCTGTGGCTCAGCTGTCTCATAAAAGCAGAAAGGCTAACAAACGACCACAACACAAACCTTTGCAGTGTTGCTCATCCTGCCGGGAGTATTTGTGTTCTCACCTCTCTCTGCTGTCATTAGGTCAGTGCAGCATGAGGTATTTCCTCTGCAGCTCAATGGCTTGTCGCGCAGGCTGTTGTAGGGTTGGTTTTCTATCTGCTTATGTGCTTTGGGGTGAGTCAAGGTAAGGTTATGGAGTTGTCATGTGAAGAAGGAGCTGTGGTCATGCTGGATCTCCTGCGGACCCAATCCGTGAACCGGAGGGTTCGTGGTGCCTTCAAAGTTAATCATAAAGTTACAAACACAGGAGGCCTGGAGGCCATGTTTCTTTTTCTGTGTAGCAAAATAAAGTAATATAAAACTTTATTTTGTTTTAAATAATTAGGGTCAGATAAATAAATTGACCAAAGTGGTAGGCATATTTGGCAAGGAATGATGTTCAATAAATAGTACTAAAATTGCAAACATTTCAACTCATAAGATAGTTTTGTATAACAGAAATGTTGGCATAAACCCAATAATAATAATCCAAAAAGTGACTGCAGTAACAACCAATTCTATAAGAGTTGAATATTATTGCTAAATCCTTCAAACCAATACTTGAAGGGTTTGGTCCCAATCTGAGAATTGGGCATTCCTGTTATCCAGTGCTTAAACCATGTTTTAAAAGGTAACTATTAAAAAACCCTGAAACAAACTCCATCTGAAGTTTGAAATGAATTTCATCAATTCATCCTGTGTCTAAAATTCAAATTTTCTTGTGACTTCAATCAACATCTTTATTTCTTCTAAGAAAAAAAATAAATAAATAACAAACAGGATCTACTTCCTCTGTCAGTCACGATTTCACATTTCTGTCTTCACCTCTTATCTAGCTTCCACGTTTTATACACTTATGAGAAATGGTGCAATTTTCCTTAAAAGGAAATTGCATTGCAAATGCTGTGAATTGTTTGTTTCAAATGCAAGTAAAATTTCAAGCACTCATGTGTGACCCACTGAAAGGCTGCAAGTGTGATTGCTCTGCATCATTTACATTCTGGCATCAGCCATCGAAACATTTCTGATTGTCAAGATATCAAAATGCAGCTCTGCTGTCAGAATACATTTCAAGCCTGGGAAATTTTCATTTCAAGCAGACTGTAGAAACGCAATTAGGTAAACACCCCTGGCTAATCCCATTACTAAAACATACCCACATCAGGGCGATGTTAATACCGGTGACAAATTGAGATGATCAGCAAACAGACAAGACATTTGTTTGTGAAGACTTGGGATAAAAGTGACAGGGGAATTTTCAGTTTTTAACTGCTGTAGATAATATCAGAGAATTGCTAAGGTGGTAATTATATGTGATTTAAATTGCAATCAGGTCAAGATGTTGATAATGAAGGAAGACACCAGAGAGATGCTTTCAGCAAAATTGGAAAACATAAACGCTCTTAGAAAAATATTAAATAAAACTGTGTGATATTACAGTAGACAGGTTCAGTCAGAATCACAAGTCCAAACTGGGAATATGGCAGCGTTTTCTTTGATTCTTTTGAGAATTAAGTTAGTTTTGCATCAGCGAACAAGGAGTTTAGACACATACGCATACTTCTGTTTGTAAATTGGATGGGTTTATATGATATTGTTTGTCAAGTGTTTTAAGATGTCGGTTAATTGTTGCTTTATAATGTAAGTCAATAGAAATTCAACTGAATGGTGCATCTGAGCAATGTATACTTGATCTTTTTATTTATTAAAAAGTGATTTTTCTTTGGCGACTCCATTGATCTCGTCATTGAGTGCTTTCACCCTTTGTACCTGACTGTTGAGATTTTTGTTTTGTAGCTCACTCAGGTTTTCTTTGGCTTCAAAAACAGCATGTTGAGTTGATGGCAATGAGTTGGTCTTCACTGTGACCTTTAGACGTCTGCTGAAAGACTCAACAAAAGCAGCAAGATGAACTTTGTGTTCGTCTTGCTGCAGTATTTCAATCCACCCATGTTGTTCTACTGAAAGGTGTTGACCATCATCCCAACTGATTTACCATCGTCAGTAATCTCCTTCTGTGTTTATCCCTCACTTTTCTCATGACCCTCCTCACTCCATTAACCAAGATCCTCTATGAAGCTCCAGACCAGTAATTTAATATTTCTGAACCTTTTCAAATAATCACACCAACATTTATCGCTCTCTAACCAAGCTTTTTGCCGATGGTTTTGTAGCCCATTTCGGCTTTGTGCAGATCCATTATCTTGTTCCCAACATCGTCTAACAGCTCTGTGGTCTTTCTTATGCTTGTGCTGGAGAGGTTGGGATAGAAGAACTCGATCCTGTGCACAGATGTGCTTTGTATGTGTAATGGGTTGAGACTGGGATTGTCTGCTTTTAGATAAAACTAATCATGCAATCTTTTTCCCACACGAGCAACCAACCAATCTTTGAAAGGAAAATCCTATCCAAGTTAAATACTTATTTCATTCATGCTAATCAGTTTGTAACTAATGTTGTCTATGTTTGATGTGTGATATTGTGGATTGTTTTAGCCAATATTCCATCAGTCTTTATCAGAATTAAACTACCATAGCAATGAGAGACGGTTTATTTCTTTTTAAGTGAGCAAATCTAATTTTTTCTCCCACTTTAACAGCAGCTGTTAGATTATTGTAGATGCTTTTAGATTTTAGTTGGCATTTTGGGACAACATAGCAAGCAATTGACAGCACAGAGAGCAATTTAGAGCAATGTAAGGTGGAAACAGAAATTGGATTTTGTTTTGTAAGACCTACAGCAATATCTTATGTTCAGTTAACATAAATACCATAACTTTTCATACTGTTTCATACTTCTGATAATGAAAAGGTTTTAAAAAGCTATAAACTGCAGTCTTGTGTTCGTGTTTCTATGCACATTTATTGTGTGAAAGGATGAGACAGGAATATAGCACACAAACTAACTTAAATCAACAGATTGTTTTTCTTTCCAATCTTTAAGATGCATTTTTTACACTTTCTTTCTAAATTTAGGCAACAAACAGCTTCTCAACACTTTGTTTGCATCACTTTGTCAGGAGGTGGGAATAACATCAAAACCTTGGGCTGAAAAAATTGAGTTCGCAATTTTCTCGGTTGTCTGAGCGGTGAAAAGTGAACATTTTGCTCTTGCACCCAAACTTTTCTCTCTTTCCCTCTCTTTCTCTGTCTATTCGTCTCTCTCTTTGTCTCTGTATATGCATACATATACATGTGTATACATGTATGTGCATGTGTGTTTATGTATGTATGATTCACTTTTTGCATCAATTAGAAAAACCACAAACAGCAGTTCTGCTTTACTTCATAAGGCAACATTGATGGATATTAATGTTAAAAGGATATTTTACCAATTTTAAGAAGAAGACAGATAACTTGCATAACATAAATGAATAGGATTGAACCCAGAACCTCTAAAAATAATATTTCTCTCCATCTGTGGACCACTGTCTTGAGTCATCTCTGTCTTTGAACATTTGTTGAATCTGAAAGCTGTCCCCTGTCATTCATGCATGTCATTTGTGGATTTTCCAAATAAAACCACCATCTCAGTAATAACCAAGCAGACTCTGAGACACTGTCCCCTGGGGTTTGAACTTATTTTGTTTTCATCATGACTCATTCTTAGCATCAAACACTGAAACAGCGGCAGCTAAAAGGTGATGAAACGTCAAAGGATAGAAATAGATCTGCTTTGATGTTGAACAGCTGACAGACTAAAGCCACACGATGTCAGCGAGATCCACCTGTTGATGCCAATAGCTGCAGGCGAAAAACTTTAAGAGAAATTCGGCTGCACATTCAAACCTTTTCCTTCTTCACACAGATTTCTGGAGTGTCAACATTAAGACATAGTAATCTTTGTCAAGTTTTTGGCTTTACTAAACATGTAAAATCCTGAATCCCAAAGTTTCTTAGATTGAGTCTTGACTTTTTGCAACTGTCTGACATGCATGATACTTTCCTGGATAAATCCTCACAGCTATTATTCCTTAAAGCTTTGATTCTGCTGGCTTACTGCTTCTTCCTGTTAGTGACATTGATTGTGTACTCAAGTTTACCAAGTATGCCAAGTGTTAATCAGGCACTGATTAGAAGGAGTGGAAGGAAAGAGTTTGAATTGCAATTGATTCGCCCTGGCTAAGGACTGAGATTAGTCTCTAAAAGGGGAGAACCAAGAGCTTTAATAATTAACGTATGTTATTGCTGCCCCAGAGTAAAGAATTAAAAGTCAGAGAAAGAGGCCCTAAAACCTTGGCACTTGCTTGCCTCATTTATTATCTGTACAAATTTAAGACCAGGCTCTGGAGGGGATTATTTAGGAGAAGAGTTGTCTAAATTTACAAATATTGAACAATCTGTCTTGAGGCAAAGGAACGACAAATGTTCATTCTTCGAAAGGATAAAACCCCGGTCCTGCATACCTTCGATTAAGGGTTAGGCTTTTGTTGTAACCTGAGGAAAGCAAAGAGTCTGTGCAAAGTCCAAAAGAACGCCCTTGAAAAACATTGACTTTGGTTCAAATTGGTTCGATGTCTAGGGAGTTTAATGTTGGCTCGCTCAGCAGAAAGATAAAACGGTGCCATTTGCAGGAAATCAAGTCTTGCCAATGGGCAAGAACACTGTGGACAGACTAGGGGTACATATTTCTGTTGCTTTTTTTTTGTTGTTTTGTTTTTGTTTTACATATTTCGCTTAGTATGATTCTGAGCAGGTGGAAATAAGTGTTGAACACAATGTTCTTGCAGCAAATGTATTTCAAGTGAGGCTATTGACATTAAATTAGCCTGTGATGTTAGGAACATTGTAAGTAATCCACACATATCAAAAGGGGAAATAACCCATGAATATGTTATTTGCAATAAATTTACATAAGACAGGGAATCAGTATTAAACAGGCTTACTGTAGTATATTTTATTTTATTGTTGGATCATGAAAGTTTCAGAGTATCTCCTGCATGAAGACAGAAGCCACATGCATTGTTCAGATGTGATTATGACTCCTATAAACTCCATAAACTGTTTTCACTTATTATTCTGTGATTAGAGTGTCTTATACATTCTGTTCTTTGATACTTTTAATAGACTCGTATTTTGACTAAAGTCTTTGGACTATTCTTGCAGCTTTGCTTTTGAGAGATTCTTTGGTTTTGTGTTTGGGATCATTGTCTGGATGAAATCTTGTCACTGTTTTAAAGAAGTTCCCAGTAAACTTCTCAAGTCTTCCTTCCTTCAGCTTCCTCTCTGCCAGTACGTGCTGAAAAACAACTTTGCTGTATGGTCCTTTTGGGTTGACTTGCAGTGCTATTCCTCTTTCAAACATGGTGCATGCAGTTATTTTCAATGAGTTAAATTTTAGTTTCATCTGACCAGATTATATTATTATTATTATCATTATTACCAGTATTTCATTGCCTTGTCCAAATGATCAGCAGTAACCTTTAAAAGAGCGTCACCATTCTTTTCTTAAGCAGTGGAGTCTTGCTCAACAGAGTGTACAGATAGATTTCTTTCTGGTTCCATTCATTGTTTTATTTAAATGGAAAAACTTTACCTGCTAAGTCTAGATCTCTTTGAAGCTCTCTGCAAGTGGCCAAAGGTTCATAGACAAGGCTTGCTCTTAATTTGGTTTATCCCTGTCTGGAATCTTGCAAGGAGCACTTGGTTGATTAAATGTTCTTTTTTCTCCCCGAGTATGGTCTCCAGTCCTCGATGGCTGGTGTCCTTCAACTTTTTTAGGTGTCCTAAATCCAACACACTTCAAAACATTGAATCCCCTTCACTTAAGTTACATAGAGCAGTAGGGTTCTTTTTTTTACCCTGCTCTTCCAGGCATACTGCCCTGCATGTTTTAGATGCTTCCCTGTTTTAACACACTTGATTCAAATTATTGCAGTTCAGCAAGAGCATGTTAATCAGCCATCTATTGAAATCAGGTGTGCTGAAGCAGGGGGACATGCAGAGCTGTGTGCCTTGAGGACCAGTGTTGGAAAACACTGCTTTAGAGTCCTGTTAATGACCTAATTATGGGATTCAGGTGTTTTGACACAGAGACACATCTAAAAGTAGCAGGACGCCTGTCCTCAAGGACTGGAGTTCCACTTCTGTGGTCTAAACATTGCTCTCTGCAGCACTCAGTTTAGAAATATACCATCAGTGATTTGCTACAATCAGATTTAGAAACTCTTGAGAGGGCCCTTTTCTGCCGAAATGCTTCTTCTGTGGCATCTTGGTAACGAGAAACCTTTTTACAGGCCATGAATTCAAACTATAAACCAGCAGATATTAATTAGCACTGAAAGGAGCAGGATTGCTTTGAAAACGACAGATTTCAGCTATTTCAGTTTTTCCATTCAGCTTCTGTGCTGTGTGTGTTTCATACTTATTCTCTGTGATATTCCGTTATGTGCAAGTTTATTTATAATCTTGTGTGCTTTTTAATTACTTCACATGCATGGATTACCGTGAAATACGCATTTTCCCCACTTAACATTAAACTGTTTGACTCACAGGGAAACAATCTACATTACAGGCAGGAAGCGATAAATCACTAAAAATAAAAATCTGTCTCTTTCTTTCCTTTAAGTACCATGACTCCTGGAGATGAAATATGTCATGTTTTATGCAGTTTGGCTTCTTAGACTGAAATAATGTAGCCATACGAGCCCTACAGGGACCATTATCATAGAATTTTCTCTTTTTTTAGCTCCATTTATCTGCCTCTCTGCAATTCTTATGCTGTCTGTTCTCGACATCTGTGACACAGGTAATGGATATCCACTGTTTGGAGGGAGCAACTAAATTGAGGCATTTTTTCTTTATGCTATTTCCTCTCCTCAGAAGACACTGCCTTGTGTTCCTTGTAGTCATATTGTACAGTCTTTGTGCTGCTAATACTTCTTCTACAATCTAGACTAAAGCAGTTGTATTACTGCATCATCTTCCCTTCAAAGTGTTTTCAGATACACTCCCCTTCATTCCTTCTTGGCTCATCCCTCATTTGGCTGTTTATTTTTTCAGCTGCCCCCCATCTTCCTTCCTTCACTCCCTCTCTCTTCCTCATCTTGTCTCTCCTCTGTTCTTCTCCCCAATGTACATCTCTTATCTCTCCTCGTATCCCTACCTTATAAATAATTGATGGCCCATCTTTCACTAGCCTTGTGTAGCTAAAGGGCGACTGAAGTCCTGAGGACAACATCAATGCTAAGCCACAAGTACACCCATTTTTTGTGCACAGACTACTTGCAACAGTTTCGCAGGAGTCACTCTTAACTAATGACCTACTTAGATTTAAGTAAAAAAGTATTTTTTCTGTCTGTTTTTAAAATAGCAGAACTTCAGACGAGTTCTGGCTTCAGCCAGTCCACTAGACATAAGAACTGCATTCATTCTTACATCACTTTGGAGATAGCTTGCATGTGGGTGTCTGGTCCACTTATACTGGTGCTTGTACAATTCTGGTCTGGTTTATAGACAAGTTGTTTCTTTTTATTGTTGCAAGAAATTACATTGTGCGTCATTTGTTGTTCCATTCAAAGTTCCCTTTCATCTCAGTTTCTTTGATGCATCCTCTGTAACAAATGTTTAGTTTTGATCCAAGTGCAACATTTGATTTATTTTTAGCATAATTTCACACTAACTAAAGTAATCAACTGGTATAATAAACAAAATGTCAAATTATCATATAAAACTCACAACTAAAAACATCCAAATAGTTATGACTAAACAAATGTGTTGCCATGAACCTTGGAATATATCAGCAGTGACAATTTCATATTTTACATATATTTTAATCAGTTAGATGTTATTTATTTTAATTTAGCTTTCCAAACCATTACAAAACTCCTAAAGTCTGTTGTTTCTCTAAGATTTATGTCCAGATGTATTGACCAAAAGTTAGTTACTTAAATTAATCTAAAAAATTATTTTTGTTGCATTTGTTTGTCTTGAAATATAATGATTACTTGCATTTTGTCCACAATAACATTGATAGATTTTGCAAAAATTACATTTTCGTCTTTGTTTACACCTCAAAAACACACTGACTTTCATGAGAAAAAACTGACTTTTAAAACAGATTTGGGGACCGTTAAGGATTCAGCCCAGCATGGCTAAAGATGTCCAGAAAAAGGTTAGCTGCAGCTCGCCATAACAATGACATCCAGAACTTGTGCATATTTCAGAGATGTTTGTATCGTTAGCTATTTCACAGTGTAGAGAACGGACCTAAAAAATTACCACAGCTGGAACTAGATCTGGACCTGGGGTTTCTGTTTTGTCTTCAGGCTGATTTTAACACTGCGACACATCTAGCGGCTACTTGTTATGTTTTAAGTGTTGATCTTACGTCGTTGCTTTCATGTTAGCCAGTTTTAACATGAAAGTTTGTGATAAGCTCCTCTAGCAAAATGTTCTGTTTTGATGATGTGTACGCCTTCAAAACTTGGTGTGATAATTTACCATTAGTTGCTTATTATCTTATACCAAAAATATGCACAAAAATCCCTGAGGAGAAATTTGAAAAATAAATATATAATGAATAAATGACACTTTTTCCAGCTGGTCTGAAATGCTGCTCAGCTGGATGTGTCACCATGATTCTGTGCTGAAGAAAGGCAGACAACCAAGCCCATACAAAATGAATCATATTAGATTAGATCTAAATCTTGCACAGAACGTGGTGCTTTCACATTTAAAGAGCAACATATGCATACACTTATTTTATCTGAAATACATGGAGACCAAGAAAAATACAGTTTTTTTCATTCATTCATTTTTAAGATTTTTTTTTTTTTTTTTTGTAAATTTGAGGGTCATGGATTTGTATTAACAGAATAAAAGACAGTTGAAAATTATATCTGCGTTTTTGATCTACCCCTTTCCAGTCAGACAATACATAAAATAAATTAGTCAGCTTTGAAACAAAGAAGGTTTCAATTTATTTATCATTTCAGTTAGATTGGAAGTAAAGTTAAATACAGTCTGCAAAGTTTCTGTGAGAATATTCTGCCAGCATTATCCAGGCTTAAAGAAAAGCAGCTGTTGTCGGTCAGACGTTCATTATCACGATGAATTCCTGTTGCTCCCATTGCAGCCGAGAAACAATACAAACCAAAAATGTCTAAAAGTTAAAAGTTTACATTTATGTTTACTAAAAGTAAAATATAAAGTTGAAAAGTTCCTTGATTCAACTGAGAATGACTTAGCATTTTTAAAGACTGTTCTACACTGACCCTGTCGGTTCATCTCTCTCTCGTTGGATTGCATTTTCCCACATTTCTACATCTGTTTTATTGAACAGAGCTTTTCTAGTGTTATTTAAAGGATTGCAGTAAACTCTCAGGTGACCTCAGTGATGTCAGAGTTGTTGTAAAGGTAAATAATGCATGTGTGTAGATGTAGTAATGACTCTAAAGAAAGAATAAAGAACGAATAAACCGAGCTGAAACACAAGGATCATCTTTCCCAAGGGCTGTTGACTCAGTTTTCTGACACCAGCCACCAGTTTCTCCAAACTCATGCCTGAAGGGATGGTATTGATCTTTGATAAATCTGCAATGAATAAAGCCATTCTCAAATGCATTTGGAAACTAGTTTGACATGATGAAATTTCCTGGCATCACAGAGTGCAGGAAAGAAACCTCTTCCGAAAGCAAACCAAAGAAAGTGTTAGACACACATCCTCCCCAAACACTGTGATCTCACAAGAGCAAATATGCAAGTACTTTAAGTATTCATTATTTACATCCTCGTTTGCTTGCTGGCTGTCTGCTTTTCCGTTGCCTGAGGTGACTCGCTGTGTTATTTGGCACATTTACAGTTTTATATTTGGGGAATCCTGTCATAAATGTGACCTACTTGTAAATAGTAATGCTTTGTGGACAGAAACTCCAGCTCTGTTTCATTTAGAATCTGCAGCTAAAAGCCTTTTTATTTGTTCACTGACTGATTTAAACGGAAATATCATGAGGTCTCAGCAGATTGAAATGTATTCAGGAAGAATCAGACTGCAATGTGAGGTAGGAGGAAGAAATTATTTATATTATCGAACAACAAAATTCTGAGAGATGAGATTCAGCATTTAAATTAGACTTAGCAAGTTGTATGTTTTTTTTGTGCACAACGTTGATGCTTGCTGATTAATATGTTTCTTTTAATGGGTGTATTTCAATGAGTTTTTAAAGTTTGTTTTTGACAATTCAAAGCTTACAGGAAAATCCGGTTTGGTTCAGTGTTTTTTATCTTGTTTGTTTAGTTTCACATGGCCGAGCGTGTAGGTCTAAACAAAACCCACATTGAACTGCATCTATTTGCTTTATTGAACGGCAGCTCTGCAACATCCCATGAAAATCCAATTTGATCTCCTCACTTCTGACCTTGGTTTATTTGTTCTAATGCTACATGAAAAGTGCAGCCTGAAACTGAGCAGATTGCTGGTTTTCTCCCTTTTTTACTGAACTCAGTTTGAAAAATCCAGAAAATGAGCCACACATTGATCAAAATGTACTATTGTGATATGAAAGCTTGAAATATATCTAAAGCTCTTGCAGTGGACAGCTAAAAAAAAATTGTATCTTTACTGTATTTATACCGTAGTTCATCAAAAAGTACTCAAAAACCAAAAACAATTAAAATAATCTGATATGGTGTGATAGTAATAATAACATGGGTATGAAATTGTTTGGGATAAAATGGCAGTGACTAAGAATGGTAGCACAAATGGTGTTAGAGCTGATAAAAAGCTTTTTATATCCTAATAATAGCTTCACCACTGTTTAGGACAGAAAATATTTTTGAAAGGAACAACTCAAAATTATAAAACAACAGAAAGAAACCAAAAAAAGTCCTCCTGTAAAGTGAAGCTCATAAATATATATCAGATTAAAAAGTTGTAACTTTGGGGTGTTTAGAAAACTAATAAGAGTTGATAGAACATTTAGTTTTTTTTATTTTTGATGGCATTATGTCTGCTAAAATTAACCACAAAGAAAACCTGCAAGACTAAAACAAGACGGGTTCCAGAGTAGAACCCTGAGGAACTTCTTATGTAAGCAGTGGAGTAAAAAACACATCACAAAACAAAAACTGTCTGACATTTTAGAGGATGAAAAGGTCAAAGACTGCTTGCATTTTGCTATAGAATATGTATATTTTTTAATTATTTTGTATATATGTTTTATTTCCATAAATCATATAACACATTTAGGCCAGTCTACTTTAACAAAAATACAATTGTGACTGCAACCAAACCAAATATGGAACAACTTCCTTTGTGAAAGCCACCATCATTTATAACATTATTCTTTAATTGTTTTTGTATAATGTCCCCGTAAGAAAAGGTGAAATGTCAGGGCACAAACACACCCTATCAATATTCACCAGTTTACAAAGATTTGTTTCATAGATTTCAATAATTGGTCATTCTAGAAATTGCTGGACTTCATTGGCAGATTTCTTGTAAGAATTTTTTTCTTTTATTATTTTTCTGTGCTTGTTTACTGTCAGTTTACCTGAAATTTTGAAAAAACAGCTATTGACAACATAAACAGATGGCTCCAGGTTTTCTACGGTGTTTGTTGAAAACTGAATTTAAAATAAATTCAATGCAGTTTATTTGTATAGCACCAATTTCCAACAATACTCATCCCAGAGCACTATACAGACAAAGTGAACAGGTCTTCCAAAGGAATGTGTATATACATATATATGTGAACAACAGTTTGCTTCTGTTGGTTCCTTCCTAACAGATGGCACTGCAGATTTTCTTGAGAGTCTGTGTGCTTATTTGTCTCCTCTTGAGCCGAAACCATTTGCTGCTGTAAGAAAAAGAAAATGGAAATATCTAATGAAAACTCTGCCAGAGCCAATAGCGATGTTTGTTCAGTTATCTCTTTTTAAAGCAGGCCCTTTTCCCTCTCACTCTGTTTTCTCCAGATTGATCGCTATGCTCAGAGGGATTTGAAGAAGGGCCTGCAGCTTTTCGGCACCGAAGGCAACGTGGGTTTGACCAACGCCTGGATGATCGTACAAACTGATGTAAGATGTGAAATGTCTGTACTAAGTGCATTGGATTGGGGAGGTGATAAAACACTTAGGTCATGTTGCTTAAAAAGATATGTGCATAACATTCAATATTAACCTCGGCACCATTTAGCTACATAAGTTAGAGACTCTTCTGTCAAAAGAGATACATGACACTATGACTGCATTATTAATGTGACGAGGGTTATTTTTGCTTTCGACATGGTTTCACTTTATGTGACACACAGAAACACTATTTTCCAATGCATGTCCTCATGAGGGCATCATTTATATTATAGTGACATTGTTTTTGTCAACGAATGGATCTGGATATTTAAAAGCCAGCTGGAAAAAAACATATGAATAACGTCATACAGTGACTCTCAAACATGCACGCATCCCTTTGGTAAGCAATTTACAGTCTTTTCCTGCTTAATGCTGATATATATACTGCTCAAAAAAATAAAGGGAACATTTCACTTTAATTTTGTGTGTGGCTCCAAATCCAGGCCTCCATTGGTTAATAAATTTGATTTCCATTGATGATTTCTGTGTGATTTTGTTGTCAGCACATTCAACTTTGTACAGAACAAAGTATTCAATGAGAATATTTCATTCATTCAGATCTAGGATGTGTTATTTGTGTGTTCCCTTTATTTTTTGAGCGGTGTATATATATATATATATATATATATATATATATATATATATATATATATATATATATATATATATATATATATATATATGTATTAGCATAAAAGTGTGCACACCTTGGTATGCAGAATGTAATTGCAAAAGCCTGGAATTTTAATAGGAGTGTGTACATTTCTGAAAACCACTGTAGTCATTCTTCTTTGGCACAATTAAAGTGTAGAGGGCTTTGTCTAAGAAGGGTGGTAAAATGCAGTGAAGAAATATAATGCAAACATCATAGCTAATCTTTGTTTCCAGCTCAAACTTTGATGTGCTTTTTCCTTTTGTCTTTTTTTTTTTTTCTATTTCCTCTGGAAAGAAAATACAATATGAGAGGCAAAGATTGGGAATTAAAGGTGGATGCTGCAGCTGAAAAAAAAAACCCTTTGGGAGACTTCAGATGATAAATTGCACTCTTTGGGGCTCTTGAATACATTGCTGTAGCTCGTAGTTTTAATCCATTAGCCAAAGTTTGACTCTTGATTGCATGTGTGTGTGCCCACATGCAATCAAGTGCCTGGTAGGTTCGCTGTTTGTGTTTGCGTCTGCGGCAAATGAACAGACATGACAGTGGGATCTATTGCTATGCAAATCAATGCAGGTCTACATCGCTTCGTGTGGATGATAACCTGCAGAGCTCTTATTTTCTCTGCATTCAGGATGAACAGAATCTGCATGAATAAGCCATCGTTTGAAACCGTAGGTACGCAAATATGAGTGTGTGCTTTTATCCCTGTAGGATCAGCGTCTACTGGAGAGGAAGACCATTAAAACGCAGCTCTCATTCTGTTACTCCTTCTTCCCAAACCTCTTTCATTCATGCTGAGTCACTGAATGAATAATAAGGCACATGTCCTCGGACCAAAGGACACCTTGGATAATATTTATAGCCACTTGCAGGACAGTGTATGTACAGTTAATGTTGAATATTTACATGCACTATAATAAGACATGTGACCTTTTGTTCTGTAAATCAGACACCACCTTTCCTGCTGGAATCATTTAGGACTGCCAAAAATATTTCTGTTTGTTAAATGCCATATTAACAAGAAGTTATTTGGAGATTTTTTTATATTCAAATTTCTTCACATTCAGAAGTGTACATACATTTCTTTTGTATTTTAATAGCAGAAACTATATGATCTTAGTCAAACATTTTGGATATCCTTCCTGAAGCTTCTCACTGTGGTTTGGTGAGATTCCTCCTCACCAAACCATCAACTTTGTTTTCCTTCAGTCTACTTTCGTACTAATTTGATCCTGAAATCGTCTTTTTTGTTTGTTAGTTTTGTTTGTGTGTTGATCTTGGAGTATTGACTTCTTTTTTTTCTAAGTTGCCCTTCTGCCCATCTTATTTCCTTGCTTCACTCTACACAATGACACACTTTTTCCCAATTTACTTAAATGTTGTGAAATAACTTCTTAGATGTTTGAAAAGAATAAACTTTGGGCCTTTTCCAAAACGTCTAGAGGCAATTTAAGCTTAATTTATGACATCTGGATTTGAAGAATAGAATAAAACTATTTATCATTCTACTATTTAGCAAAGGGAAATTACAGGAATCAAGTGCTAGTTTTGGATAAATCTATGGAGGGTTGTAGTTTTGAGTAAAAGAGTAAACTGTGGAGAGTCATAACACCCTTAATTATTTATAATCTTAGCAGGGAATACTTGAAGTTCATCTGTCGTTTTTGAAAAATTGCACACCTGATCTACTCATCAAGTGGGTGAGCAAGTTGTAAATTAACACGAGTTTGTCATTCTGTGCATGCAGTGCAGAAGGGAGGTGCTCCAGCAGCAAGGGACACTTTATCATTTCACTGATGAATCGGATTTCACTGAAAGTCATGATGTCCTCTTATCAAAAATCCATAACAATTACAATGCAGAAAGATGTAGATTAAAAGAAATAGGTGAGTTTCAAAACTGTAAAAGAAGGTTTGGAAAAAATGTGCAGGAGAAGCCAACGTCAGACATGTTTCGCAAATATAAAATACATCAGTCTTATTCCTGGTGGCGGGAAATGGTATAGCTCCCATATCATAAAGTATTATCATAAAGTAGAGATTTGAAGTAGTTGCCTTAATATTCCATAATTCTGCTCCTGTTTCTTGTACAGTTTCGTTGCTGTGGAGTCACCAACCACACAGACTGGTTTGAGGTTTATAATGCCACCCGAGTCCCAGACTCCTGCTGCCTGGAGTACAGCGACAACTGTGGACTGGACAACCCAGGAACTTGGTGGACTGCAGTAAGTCGGGGCATAATAATCAGTAGAGTATATGTAAAAGCATATGGAAAAAGTGTTTTTTTTCCTGTGACTGTTTAAAGAAATCTGTTTAGATTATAGTTGAGTCTCTAGATTCCACCGTCATACTTTCTTGCAGCGCCTTGCAAAAGCATTCTTGCCCCTTAATTTTTTTCAAATTACAACCACAATGGAATACTGTATGTATTTTATTGTGGTTTTATATGAAACACCAGAAAACAATAATGGCTTACAAATGATTTTAGATTCATATCTGCAGACCTGCAAACTGTGGCTACTACTAAAATCTAAATACAATAAAGTGCTTTCAGAAACCAGAAGTGTAAATAATTAAGAGTCCTGCCTTTTATATCTTAAAATCAATTTACCTGTTCTGCCAAAACATCAGAGGTTGGTCAAAAACTTGACAGAGGGAGGAAAACCATCAGCAAAGTAAAAAAAAAAAAAAAAGCAAGATTTTCCTAATGATTAAAATAAGTAATTAGCTTATATAGCAAATCATGATCCACAACCCAACTCCTAAAGATAATCCCTAAAATCAATGCACAATCTAAAAACCAAATACAAAGCTTATCTGCTTAGCAATAGAATGAAAACTCCACATTGTGAATAACAATGCTGGGGTCATAGGAGGATCTGATGAGAGGGAGGGGAGAGTGTTAATCAAACAAATTCAGGTCATTCTGTGGCATGAGCAGCATGGCTCCTTAAACAGCATGATTCATAGAGAACATCTGCTTTCCTATCTATGAAACCCACAATCTCCTCCCGTGCCCAGCATGTTCCACAAAGACAAATGAAAATGCAATAAAAAAAAAAAGAACCAACACATAGCAGCAAACCATGTAGCAACAGAAAAGGTGCTCTACTCCGATGATAACAAAACAGAACTTTTTTTTTTTTTTACCATACAAAGAGAAAAAGTATTACAGCACAAATCTGAACACACCATCACTGCTGTGAAACATGGTGATGATGTGGGGAGGATTTTCTGTAGCAGGAACAGGGAAGCTGCTCAGTGTCAATGGGATGGATGAAGCTAGATGGTATTCCTTGGTATTCCTAGAAAAAATGCAGCCAGAGTTACAACAAAATAGGTCAGATCAAGCCACGTTCATGTTTTAGAATGGCCCAGTCAAAGTTCAGACCTAACCCAAAATTAAGAAAATTCTAAATTGATGTTCAAGATTGGTGTCCAATGAAGCTTGAGCTGTTTTGTAAAAAATGGTCAAAGATGCTACTCTCCAGAGATGCTGTAAAAAGCAGGAATTGAGTCAAGGTGACTGAATACAAATGCATTTAAAACATTGACAACTATCAACCTTTTTCCTTCTACTTTACAGTAATGCCTGGGTGAATTTAGTCACAGAAAATCTTAGTTAAATGCATTTTCAGAATTGTAACGTGAATCACATCTGGAGACCTTCAAAGAGTATCTTTGCAAGGTACAGAGTGTTTGTTTTAAGTGCATTTTGTGTTTCTATCCCTGTCTGGGGTCAATTTTATACAACAATCAATATTTAAAATGTTTGCCAGAAAAGAAAAAAAAGGCTATTCTGGACCTTTTGGATGCATGAAAACAAACAACTTTTATTCATTATTACTAATACTGAATTTGCCACATTTCCCAAAAGGGTTGACTGCTGCTGCTACTAATGTTTTATTTAACACATGATTAGCTTTAGCGTTATTTCGTTTTAGGCAGTTGTACCGCATGGAGAGTTGTTTCACTTTCAATTTCTGTTATAATATGTTTAAATAAACCTTAGCACAGAATGTGAGATGCATGCACATTTTCAGGCCTATGGTCTGTTGTGTATCTCCTTAAGAGCACTTATTAAAGGGTCACAGTGATGATTAATCCTGTCCCAATAATGTGAGCCACTAAAACCAAAGTAGAAACCATAAAAAATGACTGATCTACAAAAGGAAGCTTCACAGCAGCATACGGCACCATGACTGTTAAACAGCAGGAATAGAACAAGTTCTGTCATTTTCTCCTAAGGAATGAGGAGCTGCGTTACTACAGTGTGGACAGTATGGAAACGCATTAGTCTCCATGTAATTTAGGAGCACTGGAAGTTGCCACTAATGAGGAAATTGAGCGTGTTCAGATAATATATTTGGACAGATAGAATTAGTTGTTTTATTGCACCTTAATGAAGAACTAAAATTACTCCACCTTCATGTGGAACTGTAAATCAAAGCTGCAGACTGTAGAAATGACTGTGTTAATGTAGCTATTAAATCTAATGTAACACCTTTCCCATATGAGTGTCCACTTGCTCCCTTAGCATTCTCCGTACAAACTAGACATTGAAGCTTCACATTATTTCAAGTTCTAAATAGAAACCTGGCAAAAATTACTTTTTGACTTCTTCATGCAAAATGTTTTGCACCAAAAGAAGGAAATTGAAACCTTTTTTTAATAAAATCCCTTCCGATATTCCCCTTTCTCCTCTGAAGTCTTAAAATAAGATTTGTTGAAGCCGTCTTTTGCTCCGGATTCTCATCTCTGAACAGTCTACTGTGGTTTCAGAAGTCTAATCACAGTCAGCCTTAAACAATGATCTTCTCTTGGCAGCTGGGGCTTCTTTGCCCTAAGCTTTTGTCTGCTGTGACACACTAAACCCCAGGCTTCCAGTTTTATGCGCCCTTAAAACAATGGATTCGCACACAAAATTGGAGTGACAGTAAGAATGGCAGACCTTTTTGTTCTCCTAAATTATACATTTGGGGTTAAAATTCAAGACATGCTTTTTGCTCCTTTATGAAGTAAACGAGAACAAACTTTTGCTATCTGGAAAACCATTTTAACTATGATATGGAAAAAGTAACTTAAATCAGTGCTTTTGCTGTATTTCTGTCCATTCATTTATTTGTCTGTATGATCATCAATCCATTAGATCACTGAAGCAACAAGTTCAAGAATACCTCTGACTGGTAACGCTCTTCATATTCTGATAGTTTCCAAATATTCACAGACCAGAAAAGATATCACACTCTCTCCAGTGAGTTTGAGTCTGCCTCAGGTTCTGCTCCCAGTGGGAAGTCCCAAGAAAGAATCCAAAGAAAGGATGCTAGGAGGCATCTTGCAGTGGCTGAACAACCACAGCTGACTTATTTTGAATCACTGAATGACTTTATTCCCTGCTACTCACGGATGCCTGAGCTCTTCACTCTCTACCTCTGAGGCTAAGCCCAGGAACTTTGCAAGAAGTTAATTTTAGCCACGTGGATCTGGGATCCAGTTATTTCAGGCATTAGCTACATTTTATGACTATAGATGAGGCACCGGTGGCACATCATCTGCAAAAAGCAATGATGTGCCACTCGCATATCCCTCTCCCAACGATGACACCTTGAAAATCTCCAATAAATGCTACAAACAAATTGAGAAACTAGGGACAACCTTATGGTAGCTTTTAATAGGACTGGCTAAATGTTCTTGAACAACACAACCAACCTCTATGGGTGCCTCAGCTATTTTGGTAATGATACCACTTTTCCTTGGACAAGATGGATCGAAAGCCATTTTGGAGACTTAAAAAGACTCAAACATTTTTTTTCTTTGGACAGCTGCTGAGTTTTAACACTTTTTTCAGTGAGGTCTCAATCTCCTTAAGAAAGAGATAAAAAAAAAATAACTGCAGCATTTAAAAGCATGTAACTTAATGGTCAGATCAATGCTCAGTCTCTACATGTTGACGACTTAAAACAACTTAAAACAGTAAAATAAAATTTTAAATGTATCTGTATAGTTGAAAATATTTCCAAAAGATAAAGAAGTAACAGATCCCTAAAATGTATCCACAAAATGGAAAAGGTCAAACAGATCCAATGGCATTTGTCTTTTTTTTTTTTTTTTCATTTTTGCCTCACAAATTAAAAAAATTAAGCTTTACATTCAAAATATTCACACTGCGTTTGGAGTGGTCATCCTCAAATAAACCACATCTAAGACAGATGTGCATATGATGCATGTATGAAAAACACAGCCATGAATTACAGAGGATGCATTCATTTACTAAACATCAGCGCTCCTCAAATTAAACAGATGGGGGGAGGTGGGAATGTGTCAGGGTAGCAGCTGAGCAAACCGCAGACAATGATTATTGTGATACTTTACCAAAGTATCTTTACATCATAATAATCTGCAAGCAGGAGCAGTGAAATAAAAAATGTTGTTTGAAGTTCATTATCATCATCAGGGTCTTAAGAGTATGACAAAAATGAGATAGTCCAGCAGTGCAAATGCTATCAAAGAACGTCATAATGAGTGAAGATGATGAGGGAAAATTGGCAATGACGCCTGTGTTTATCATCTAATAATGCTGTTGCTACAAAATGGTAAATGGGCTGTTTCAGAAAGCACGTCGAGTGTGCCAGATGCCGCCTCAAGAAGCGTTTCAGTTTGTCAACCTGCAGATTGAGTGGGTGGAACTTCACTTTTTTAAACATGTCACACCTTGTGGGTTGTTTTGTCGCTTGACATCCATACAGTATAGAATATGAGAAGGTATTTATATTGAAACCATGTTCCGAGTCTTCTGAGCCAAGAAAGTTCATGTATTTTATAAGTAGATGTTCAAAAAGAAGAGAAGAGAAAAGCATAATGAAAATGAAATGAAAATTGACAAACTTGGCACTCTGTGCTTGTAAAGCTCTGACTACAGTACAGACATTCTCAAATAAAGTGACTGTATTCAACTGTGTTGAACGAGTTACCGTTAATTGATAGGTGTATTTCATGCATTTTCTGTTAGGTGAATGTACTGAGTAACTTCTTCAGCATTTTAAATTGTGCTCAGGTTAAATCTGGATAGAGGGAGTGTGTGAGAAGTTTGACGAAACAAATCACCATTCAGCATGCAGCTTCTACTTTCATGAAACCTGCAGGGTATTTTCCCAGAATTCATAGTATTTTTTGTGAACTTACAAAGCCTTTTCTGGAATTTTCAATCATATTTGAGAAATTACATGTGGTTTAGACAGAATTTGCAGCTCGCTTTCTGGAGATACCCCAGAAATCTGTTGGAAATTGTAGTTCCTCGACATTTATAGGACAGGGTGCATTCTGGTTGTTATTATATCTTCTAGTTGTAAACAGTTTAATTTCTGGAAATCACAGATTAGTTGTTTAGTATTTATAAAATACTCCCCTGTAACTTGTACTTGACAGAAAGTTCTGGTTATTTTCTGGAAATTCCTAGAACTTTAAGGCTATTTTCCCAGAACCAACAAATAAAAACAAAGCATAACTTGCTGTTACGACTGGCTCAAGGTCATAACAAAAACGAAAGACCATGCCGTGGTTAAAGTGCATACAAATTAATATTTACTAACAAAAACAACAATGGATTGTGGATATCAGTGGTGTAATGCAAATGCTTGGATGTGTTGCATGAATGCATGTGGAAGTGTTGAGGTGCCAAAACAAAGACAAACTCAAAAGTGTAAAAAGGAGGGGAGCTGAGGCCTGGCCACCAAACATCTCAAGCGGCAGAGTGGACGCTGAGGGCGACCCAGAAGATGGAGACAGCCAGGTTCAAGTACTCTGCGCTCCAAATGAACAAATCAGCAGCACCTGTAGAGGGGAGGAGCAAAGACAGACAAGACCTGCAACTCAGGCCCAACAAGGCCCAGGGCCGTAACACTTACTTTAAAACATTAAGTGTTTTGATTTTGTACTTCTTTTTGTATTTTCTTAGTTCTGTATTATTTACTTTACACTTAAAATATTCTACTGGAATGCAACTACAGTGCATTTCTCTATTTGATTTTTAATTCTATCTTTGTCTTTCAGTCTCTCACACGAGTGATTTAATTTCATTTGCTTTTGAGCTTATACATTTACTGTTATTGTGATGCAAATATTTTGAAGCATTTACATCAGGGAATGTTTCCTTCTGAGAAATGCTGTGATAATTTCTCAAATGTTGAGGATGCAGCAAGCAAAGTGCCAAACAACAGAAAAAGATCAATTATAAATGTCTACCCCTAATTAATAGGTGTTTTTGTATGGATGAGTTAATCAAATGAAAAAGTTGCATGCTAGAAACAGATCAGTCCTTTTTTTAAAAGAAATATTTATTTTTTAATCTTAACTTTGAGACGATTCTTGTAGAGAATGAACTTGCACTGGGGATATTTGCCGTATTACAACTAGGTTTTGAGAAGCAGCTTAAAATCATGGTAAAGTTCTGCTGTTTAAAGCAGCAAAGCATATGCTCATTATGTCATGTGTTGTGGAGTTGTTGGAGGACCCAGCTGCAGGAAGGGGGACAGCAGGATCATGTTTGAGGTGATTTACAGGAAACACAACCAAACGCTAAAGAAAGAACGAAGAGACGAGAGAATATGGAGCACACAAGAGCAAACACAAGGGCAAATAACAAAGAGATCTGTCAAAGAGTGACTGAGACAAAGATGCTACATTGCTGTGGAGGTTGATTGCTGGGAGCAAGTGCAATTTATCAACAGATGCGTTGGAGCTTAGGGAAAACAGGAACTGAGGCAACTGAGGGAGAATGTCTGGAATAAACAGCATGAATACACAGAAAAACTAACTAAACAGAACACTTTGCTCAACTAATGGCCTAAAAAGTGACAAAAAACGATAAACGTGTAACGAAGAAAAACATAAGGAAAGTAGGACAAATTACACAAGAAAATCCAGCCTATTAAATGAAACATCAACTAAGTACTACAGTGAGAGAGAAAAACTCAAACCAGAGTTTTTATATATGACCAACTTAAACTACAGAAGCTTCTGGAAATGAAAAAAATAACTAAATATGGATTCCAAAGTAATAAAACAAAAGCATTTTTACTGTCTTGGTCTATGTAAGACCAAGACATAAGATGCATGTTGAAGATGCTGGTTGCAGGTTTAGAAAGTGTGTTTTCTGATTCAAAGGCTTTCCAGGAACAAACTGTATCCGTTCCCAACCTGTGAGCTTTTTCAGCACGTTTCTGAAAGCTGTTCTCCACGAACCACTGAAAATAAAATAAACGTGTTTTGATTCCTGCAGGAAATTTTGTTGGCTTCCATGTAGACCTCTGAATTCCAGCTAAAAAGGGTCACTTTAACCAAGTATTTGTGAATGTTGTGTATCTGTTAATTTGTCACCTCTGTTCATGCCATGTCTCCGTTCCAACAAATAGCTGCATTCACATCTTGCAAACACCTCCCAATTTGAGACATCTTTTTATAATTACATTCACATTCCCATGCCGCCTGTGCTTTGCCAGTAACATCCGATTAAATTCATCTTGTCAAGCGTCTCGGATTGAAATCAAATCCACGTTCACTCCAGTGATTTCTCAATTGAGTTTAATACTGACGAAGAGAAGTCAGGCGTGCCATTCAAGGCCAACGACTTAATGTTACTGAAGTGTCTTGAGGCAGATATAAATGTTTCCTTTTCCTCGTGCAAAATTAATAAAAACATACAGCATTTCAGTTTTACGATGAACATGGTAGAAATAAACAGCCTGTGCAAGATACGTGTGGAAGACAGGTACAGAGTGGCAATATTTCTGTCAAAGCACAAGAAATACTTTTACTTTTTCTTTTATTGTTAGGCAGAAAATGAAATCCTCAACCGTGTGATGATGTGAACCCACAATGAGGCAGTTTGAAGGCTGGATTGATTCGTGCAGACAGAAATAGGCAGGTCTCAGCAGCAAAGAGTGAGCTGTGGCAACGAAGGCTGGCACAATTAAGTCAATGAAAGCAAATTAAAGTACAGGGGCTACATTCACAGAGGCAGAAAGATACAAGGATCAGTTTTAGTTCAGCAGCAGTTTACTGTCCACAGCAGACGAACACTTGCACATATTTTTCTAAGGAATTAAGGGACAGAAATAATTAACCTGAGTCTGAACTCAAAAGTTATTGGTTAATAATTCTAGGTTGTAAAACTGTTTGTTTCAGAGCATAAATAGATTTCTGCTCTTTTACAGCCTTTTTCCAGAGTTATCGCATTTTTTACTTCATCTATTCAGTCTGACTTTTAATTTATTTACTAACCCATATAATTTATTATTTCATTCAGATCCTTGCGACTTTTATATTATGTTTTAATATTTGGCAATAATCATGACAAGTAGTGCTGTAACAATCTCTTGGGCTACACGTTTTGTGTTTGTAACTTTGGTCTAGTTAAGGTTTGTTTTTTAGTGATTATGATGCGCTTAAATTTGCAATAATTCTTGTGTTTTGTTTCTCTGTCTTCCCTGGTTTACTCACTGCTCTTTCTCAGTGACTTTGGTTTATAGTCTACCATAAATGTTCCTTCTATGTCCATTTACTTGTCTGTCGTTCATTTAGTATTTCAGACTCCCAGGTGTGAAAACTGAATGTTTTGAATAATCCACACCTGCAACATGACAGATGTGGCCTTCAAATAGCAACTGTTTTTATACTGAGATTAGATTACACATATGGAGACTATTTAGTGATTAGGTACGTTGTTTTTGTTTGGGTGTATTAGGTTAAAGGGAGGAAACACACATGGAAGCCATACAGTGGGTTTTTATCTGTAAGGCATCATTTTCCTTTCAGCTCACATTTCTCCCCTACTTTTTTGAAATGTATGAAATTTTAAGGGAAATGAACAATTTTACAAGGCATTGTACAACAGTGCTTCTGGGAGAATCAGAAACATCAAAGATGCTGTTTGAACCTACACAACATTAAAACATGGTTCATCCTGTAGGTGTGGATTAGATGGAGGACGAACTACAAAATGTCCTAAAACTGACAGCAATACCCAGTCCATGTTTGCATCGTTTGGGACATCCAGTGCAATTGTTTTGCCAGAATAGCTAATAAAGGTTAATCTAAAGTTGGATGGGCATTTTCGTTTTCTATGTGAGGGGAAAACAATAGGGATGAGTTGCTGTCAGTTCAGAGGGGCAGCCAAGATAAAGGGGATATTGATAGGGTTCCCTTAAAGAAAGACATGCCGCCCTTCAGCTCAGAAAGCATTGAAAGGCCCAGTAGGATTGTTGGCAGAGTTCCATGAAGTCAACACCAACCACGACTTTAAACTTTTGAAAGGGTTAGACACAGAGCTCTTCCTGTTGTTTCTGTGTGTGAGCATTGATTTGGTTTAGAAAGGACTAAGGTCAGTGGTCAGAAGTCAGTGGACAGGTTGAGTAAGATAATGGTTTCAGCAACTGTCCCTGTCTCTCAAAGGATTTTTTTTTTCTTTCGTTTTTATAAAACGTACCGTTAGGAATCCTCAGCTTCATGAATTTGGTTCACTTTTTTCCTTCACATTTTGTCTTGACGGGGCACAGCCTCGGCCACATCTTCTTCAGTTTCCTGCTGTTCAGAGAGAAGGAACTGCACTCAACAGCAACGTCTTCTGCTCTTACACTGTGAAGGTCCTCAGCACATCACATCTATCTGTAGCTCCCTACTGTAACTGTAAGATCCAGGCACAACTCAGACATCTATCCATCAGTAAAACCTTCATTACTCCTTTTGCAAGAATTCATGAGTAAAGTCCTTTCATTACTCCTCAAAATAAGTATTTATTTTGTTTGGTTTAAATAAATTCATAAAATGCATTTTTATCAGCCAGTTCTGCGAACCAAAATTCAGAGTAACCATTTAGTCTGCAGTCATGTAAGCAATGATACAAACCCTTGCTTATTATTGTGTTGTCACTGTTTCCAGTTTTTTTTTTTTTTTTTATTTCTTATGCCTCAGGTGACACCTTTTGCTCAGCTCACGCTGGCACCTCTGAGGGCCCTCACTGAAATGTTTGCACACCCACCATGTTGTTGTTTTGTCACTGAGAGTCAAATCTGGAGCTAATCAATACCTGTGAGTGCAACCAAGTAATTTCACCTTCGACTGAAAGCCCGATGTGTTCTCTAAAACTGATTGTCGGTCACGTCTAAACCAAAGGTGTAGTCTGGTATTAGTGTCATGTTGATATTACGCCAATTTTCTGTTGATTTCTTTACAGCGGCAAACGCATTTTATTTCCCTGAAATCTTTAGCCCGATTGCATTTATAGAAAATTCCACATGCCAACAAAACTGACATGTTAATAGCCGATCAACCTAAGAAACAAATCGAGCATCAAATATCCTAAAATGCTAAAGCAACATAAAATAAAATAAAAAACTTTGCTCTATATTTGTATGTAAGATTGAGGCCTTTTTGCTCAGTAGAGGCTGAGCAAAAAGTTTTGAATGCTACTTTTTATTTTAGACTGGACATCACAATGAATTAATCTTAATCTTTAGGAAATTTTTGAAGGCTGTGAAGGCCACAAAGACGCGAACTGCTCCGGGAACGTTTCCAGGCACATTTCTCTAGGAGGAGACCTTTGGGCCAAAGCAAAACTCTCAGGAGGCGACATGTATCTAATCTGGCCTACGAACACTTTTGTATCTTTAGGATCAACCTGAAGGCCGTTTCATTTCCCTGCTGGATCTGTTACCTTGATGACCCATGATGAGCAGACAGTTTTTTATGCATTTATACACTGCAAGATTAAATTGTAAATTCTATGCAACGATGTTTAGTATATTTCTGTACAATAAACAGACTACCAGTTGGAAAGAGTTCATTGGTTATTCCTCTGGATTTAAGCACTCATTCCACTTCAGACCTGTCTGTAGCTTGTATGACTTCAGAAGAAATTATCCCTCTTTATCTGGTAAATGCCTCACATGAGCTCCTAACAAACCATTGGTGCTCAGGTAGACTGATTAAAACTATTTAAAAGTTTGTTACTATTTTGATGAAGCGCTTGATGGCTGTAAATGGGCTTAATCCCAGAGCTGAGAGTTGCACTGAAAGGTCACAAATCTGTTTTATGGGAGTTTGCAGTGGAAGTCTAACCATAAAATATAAATTTATATCAATTCCATTGCAGCTCTGAGATCCAGGAGGGTTGCAGTTGAACAACAGTGTGATAAATACCCCCCAACCTGTCTTAAATTCAGGCCCACTGCATGACTTTCCATATTGATCCAGCCCAGAAGCATTTTTCAGGTATATATATTTTCTGGTTCACTGGCACTTCAAGCAACAGTAAAAAGGAGAGAAGATTGTGTTTGGTTTCCTTGGCTCTGACTCAGCTTCTCGGTGTAAGAAGTTTTGAAATATAGCACAATCATCGCGTCACGTCTGCTGAAATGAATAATTTAATTAGAACAGTGCAGTAGCCTGTTTTGATAACACTCTTCCTTCCTACAGTGCATCAGGCCGTACATGCTGCAGTGTATTAATCATAATCCACCACACAGTTTGGCACACATGTCAGTGAAAGGTCTATTGAGCCATATAGCAAATGTCACCCACATCGCTTCTGGTTTTAGCGTTCAGGAACACGTAGAAAGCCACTTACTTTGCTTTGATAATAGATGTCCTTTTCATCATATCACTGATCTGGGAGACGTAGCTCTGTAATTGCATCTCTCCTTTCTTTGCAGAAAATGTTACAGTTTCAAAAGACAGAGACAATTTACACCTTTGCAGATTTTCACTGTTTTTGCCCTTTTTGTCATATTTAAATGTTTTAGGTCATAAAAACAAAACGTCAAAAACAATGGGCAAATTCAAAATGTAAGTCTCAACGGATGATTTCAGCCATGTTTTCTGATCTAATGATGCGTTCATGGAATAATTTTGGTAGGTTCACTATGTTTTCTTTCCCCAAATTTGTTGATCATGACTTCTTTTGTGGTTTAAAGTCTCAGGAAGGGTTTCTGGACCCTTTCCAGACTGATACAAGATATTATTCTGTTCTTAAAAACATTTTTTTCTGCTTTTAATTTTCTCAGCAATGAAATATCTCTTCATCACAAAAGAGATATATGATTTGAATGCTTTTTTTTGTAAAACAGACTCAAAACAAGACCTGTTCAGAGAGAAAGGAGATGGTAATAAATGACTCTTATGTTTTATTTGATGTGTACTTGACCTTTATCTGAAAAAGTAAAGCTCCTGGAAACGAGCGATCATTTTTAAGAGCAATCGTTATGGAGAAGACGTTTGTTGTTCTAAGCTGTGTTTTCTTATCATCTATTAAGGTTGGCTTTATCTCTCCGGTTATGTGTCTCCGCAGCCATGTTACGAGCGAGTAAAGGACTGGCTAAACGACAACCTGGTGGCACTTTGGATCTTTGCTCTATGCACAGCTCTCACTCAGGTAATGACAGCTTTAAAAATTAATGATTTTTGTAATAAGCTTTCTCATGTCTTTGACATTAAAACGGCTTAGTCTACGACATGAATGAGTCTCACACTGTTGCAACATGAAGACTTGAACTCGGGGGTTTTGTGGGTAGCCTCCTGAGGACCACATAGTGAGCTTGGCTTTGCGTAAAATTCTCTTATCTCCCCTGCAGCTGAATGATTCGTGATGTGCTTCCCTAATCTGAGAGGATAGATGCTCCATGTTGCCTGAAAACATCAAGTACAGAATGCTCCCCTGATGCTGCAGGCTTATTTTCAGTCAATACCGTTTTTGGAAAAATGAAAACCGGAAAGAACATGTAATTACTGCCAGATTTATCTCAAAGATCTGTGGTGTTTGCCGGCTGAGTCACAGCCTTATATCAGCCTGTTCTCATTTCCAGGGTGCCGCATACTGTCGAAAGTAGAAGAATCTCCTGGTGTCATTTGAACATTTGAACCAAACACTGCCTTGTTGATCACCAACACCAAAACGTAACAAACTAAAAACATTGCTGGGAAGTTTAGATTGGGGCACCCTGAATTATAGTTTCTATGTTACGTATGTAAAAATGCAGTAACACAGTAGACTTGCTTAGTAATAATGTAAAATACATAATATGACTTCTGCTCACAGTAGTTTCTACAATCTACCTACTGACAGATTAGTTTCCAGAATCCCTGAGATGAGTTTTGAAGTTGTACCTTTGAGAGTCTATAAGCTGCAACTGAGATTTTACAAGGCATCTTCCATAATTAACAAGATATCTTCTTAAAATACGTTAAATATTTTTCCTAGAACTTGTGCTGGTTACTTTTGTGAACAATCTTATTTAACTTGTTCAGTTGCAACCTGATATTTTCCAAAACTTGCTGATTAAACTCCCAGAACTTGATTTCTGTGGTTTTGAAGTGACTTGACATTTTCTGAAACATAATAGTCACACCCTGAAATCGTACCTACGTTCCAGATTTTAAAGGTTATCTTTACAGAATGTATGACCTTTTTTCCCAGAACATTTAGGTTTCTGAAATGTGAAGAGTACGTAAAGGAAACAGACTCTTTCATTCAGTAACTGATGACCTAGCACTATCAAAAATTTTAAAGGTAACTTTTCAGAACTAAGATACACTGTTCTATAAAGAGCAACTTGTAAGTTCTGGAAAGTATTGTGTAAGCTCTGGTAATGTAACCTGTAAGCTCCAAAAGGTAACCTCTAAGTTCCAGGTAAATACCCCAGCAGTTTCCAGAAATTGATTTGTGAGATCTGGATGTGAATTCTCTTACATTTAGACAAAGTTATCTAAAAGATAGCACAAAAAGACAAGCTTTCTTGTCTGTTCTTGTAAAAGTAAGCTGTAAACTTCAGAAAGTAATCTGAGGTGTCAGTAAATACCTTGTAAGTCTCCAGGTAAACAGCGTGTAGGTTTTTGGAATAGCCTCTATGTTGAGGTAAATAACCCTGTAAAATCATGAACGTCTGTTTGTCCAGTAAAAGCATCACTTAAGTTTGTAAACAACCACTGAATTTAAAATAAAGGACCTGTACATTCTAGGAATGAAAGCAATACATTTCTGTAAGGTCCCAAAAAAGGCTGCAAGTATGTATACCATGCATTATTTACTGTATGCTTTTCCTGTATATGTATCACAGCCTTAAACTGTTCCGTTTTAGGTTATATTCTCTCTTCTATCTGAGCTATTATTTCTGCTTCTTTCTTGAGTGTACAAGCGTCATCTTGAGAATATGCACATACCATACTCACCGCTCATTTTTCCTCTGTAAGTGCAACCTTGTACAACTGTGGGGTGTTTGTGAAGGTAGTAGAAAGCTTCATTTTAGAAGCCCAAAATATTTATGACACAGTTTGTTTTCTAGAGTTGTTATAACTTGCAGCATCTAGGGGAAAGAAACAGTATTCACGTTTTTTTAGAATAATCCCTGGTGCTTCTAGCCAAACGTAAGTGATAACCAAGGCGTGGTAGAACATTTTTAAAACTCGTTAGAGATCCTGTTAAGGCCACGAACTGCAGCCTAACTGGCTCCCTGCTGAAAAATGTATGAAATAAAAAGCTCAGGGACAATTCAATAAATGAAAAGAATGTTTATTTATGAGCAAAAACAATTGGCTTTCTTTCCAGGGTATTATTTAATTTATTTACACACTCAAACACACGAACACACCCAGTTCAGAGCAGCACTGAGCATTTTAAATTTTAAAACAGTTTGTTGTTTTTTTTTTGTGAGAGATGTTTTGTGTCGAGATACGTATTTCTGTTTTAGTTATATTCCACAGTTTAAACCAAACAGCAACATTTTTGTGGAAGCTCTTTTAGCCATACACTCAAACGCCAGTCAGATATTTTAAGGTTCACTGAATATGAACGTAAATTTCCTTTAACCTGTATAAACACACTAAAGAATGACTGCATATCTAATAAACAACTTTACTGATCACACTTGTTCAAACTGAAGGTGAATATTAGTACTCCTCTTGTTACAATCCCAGGCTCTGCAGGGAAATTTAGAGTCTCAAGGTTTGTGTGGCTGTTACTTTGACATATACCATCCATCTAAAACACTGGCAGAAAAGGGAACCCACTGACAAATGGAAACAGCACAGCTCTGACAGCAGGGGCTTCCCACAGCGGGACAACGCGGCCCACCACACTGCTAAAACTGCTCAAACAGCTTGAGGAACAAGACAAGGAGCTTAAAGTATTCACCCAGCCTCCAAACTCCCCGGGTCTCAATCCAAACAAGCTTCCTACAGGGTGCACTGAAAAAAAAAATAGCCAAATCTCACAGGACTCCAGAGTATTAACTGTTGACATCTTGCTGCTTACCAGTTCATGACACCCTCAGAGATGTGTTTATACCCCACGAATAAGAGCTGTTTATAGCAGCATGAGTGCAAAAGTAGTTTTCATGAAGTCGGCTGTTGTAGTTTTAATTTAAGTTTTGACTCTTTATATAACTTTTTCTTCCATTTGTCATCATTTCGCTGGAAAATGTCAAACTTTTTGCTGCAATAAAATTTGATAGATTGCGGTTTTTGCAGGTAAATGAAAAAAAAGTACTTTCAAGTTGAAGAAAAATCTATAAAAACAGACATTAAACTTTTAAACTCATCCAAAACTGCTTAGAAAGTTGAATAAGCTGTAAAAAGGCCTTTAAGAGAGTTTGTGAAACCCATTTCATGATTCACTTCTTGAATCATTAAATTAAAGAACTGAATCATGACGTCAACCATGTTAAATTGCCTTGTTGTTGAAATGCTTTCTGAAAATAAAGTTGATTTGACTTGAAATGTCATCAGTGTGATGTTGTAGAAAGATGGAAAAAAACTGCAGTTTTTGTAAGAAACCAAGTTTTATTTTTGCAAAATTATGTTCATGGAGAAATGAGAGATTACCATTAAATCATTAGAATCTAAATTTAGGAGATCTGCTAGGTTTTCTGGTTGAATATACTGTCAAGTTTTATCCTAGTGACACATGGACTACAGGCACTAAAGTATCCTTAAAAACATTTGTTTGTAAGGAAAAAATCCACTGCAGTAAAAGCAGCATCTTTCTCTCTGCTAACATATTTTACCATCATGTAAATATGGGTAATGAGCAGCATGCATTAGGACAACCCTAGGCCATATTTAGGTATATTTATGGAAAATACACACTGCAAAAAGCTTCCAGTTCTCAGTGCTCTGCTTGCTTTAGAGATTAAGCAAACATAAATATCCAATGGCAGCAAAAGAAAAGTGATTACACTGCTGACTTTACGAATAAATGGCAGGAATATGTATGAATGCATAATTCTGAAATGTATTTAGTTTATTTAATTTAACCATATTTTTATTTATATAGTGACAAATTTAAAAAACAATGTTATTTAGGGCACTCACTTTACAAAGTGAGTTATTTAGAATTGAATTCAAATTCAGTTCAGATCACTTTAACATATTCCAGTATAATCAATAGTCAGATTAGGATCCAATGACATGCAGCAGAATCCTAACTTCATTCCACTGATTATACACAATAATGCAAATTGCTAATGCGTTATTTCTCCAAGAAAGACCAGCTGACTGAGTCAAGTCATTGACTCAAATATTTCTACTTCTCCAATATAGAAAGCCATTATTACAAACCATATGATTATTTGCATTGAACGTGCTTCACATACAGAGGTTAATGAAGTGAACTCCACTAAATTAAGTCTTTCCTTTGAGGGCAGAATTACTGTGGTGCACTGAGGACAGTCTGTCCCAGCTGGGAGTTGCATTAAGTGAGAACTGCCACTCCCAGCAGGTAAAGGGCAAATTGTGCACAGCTGTTCCTCAGTAATAGGAACTAAAACTCCAACTTGTATTTATTGATTGAAAATAACAGAATGCACTGACAGAGAGCAGAAGCACATTTATATTTTGTGTTTAGAAACACAGTCCTGACCCTGAGTATGTCTGACAAATTTAATGGTTGATTTTGCAGTTGCTTAGTGTTGGGCCTCATGAAAATGGAAGTGTGGGTCTCACCTCATTACAAGAAACTACGTTTTGTCACTTATAAACCTGCGGTGGTGGTAATAGAAAGTCATATTTAAACTGTAAAGCAATCACAAATATGGCTCGCCGCAAAAAGAGTTCAATTTGCTCAAATCTGCTACACTTCAAGGTGTTTTATCCTGATGTGTGGCTGCACCGTACTGAGCTGAAAAGCCTAACCGATAACAAGGAATGCAACAAAACCATTAGCTGGAAATCTGATAGGAGACACATTAGTAATGTGTTAAATCCTGTAATGTTCCAATGGCATAAAATAACTCAATGTGCCTGTTTCCAATGTTTTGTAAATAAAGAAATAAAGCAGATAATGTGGGTAAAAGATTGTGACAGACTCACGTTAATAGCTTATCTTAAGGAATCCCTAATTTTACTTTTCAATAGTTTTTACTTAAATCTATTATCTTCTTTTTTTTTCAAAATTTAAGAGCACAGATTGCACTAAAGAGCATAAATTCATCTTTTACTTTAAGGAAAAGGCCTCCACACGTACAGATTTAGTAATATTTATTTCTTTATTACTTCCTTTTATATTTTTTTTCTTTAGCACCATATATACTTTAATATAGGTTGCAAATAATTCCAAAGCTTGTAAATTGAGTAAATTGCATTAAAAAGTATCTTTAAAAAAACAACACATTATTAGAACTTGTAGTGTTAATAACGCAATGTTTTTCTTTACAAAAAATGCAACAAAAAAAAAAAAAAGTTAAATTTATTGTTTATAAAAACTGATCACATTGTAGCAGCATGTAGATCAGGGGTGTCAAACTCAATTTCACCGAGGGCCACTTCAGCATATTGGCCCCCCTCAATGGGCCACATTGACGGTACAAATCAGGAGTGCATCCCTGCTAAAACACCCCAGACAAAAGGTTGACTTCCCTCATTCAGTTGTGTAGAGGCTTATAATGAGTCAATGGTCCAGGT
>NW_015114871.1:0-778 GCF_001443285.1 Poecilia latipinna
TGAGATGGAGGGGGAATTGATACAGACCAAACCAGGATGAAGTGATTCTTGGGGCTCTCCTGGCTCCAGCCAGTTTTCAGAAGCTCGCCATCTTTTACCCTAAAAAGGGATCACCTGGCCTGTATTAAAATAAACAGGACCAGTAAATTTCCAGCCGGCTAGTTAACTAGTTTTCAGTTTCACACAGAAATAAATGCAATATATCCAATCTGTCAGACCAAATGAAGAAACATTTATCTCATTATCTTAAAGAAGTTAGATTACAACAATTGATGATCACAATTAGCATTAGTTACCAACCAACATGCTAAATTCAACAAAACAACATTGTGATCACTACTCACCAATTCCAATAATAGTTGGGAGCATGGCAGCTTCAAGGCTCCAAACTCACTGGATTTTTTTAGATCTACATGATTTTTATATTGTGAGGTTAAAAAGTGCATTACAAACAAAGAGATAGCTGATTGTTTGAGAACACCAACCTGTAGCTCCTTTGTCTCCAGCTCTCCCCCTCACACCTGACTGGGGAAAGCTGGAGCAAGCCTAAATAATTACATCAGATGTGTCAATTGGCTGCATGCATTGTGTGACTGACTGTCACTCTAACCAATGGGGTAGTAAAGCGGGACTAAGAGCAGTTTTTCCACCCTGGGTTACACTCAGCCGCCATCTTGGATTGTTTTTTTCTGAGATTGTTACAAAACACCATTTTATTTTATTTCTAGTAAAAATACCAAGTAAGTTATGATTCCTGGAGATAATAACTCGTCTCATT
>NW_015114871.1:3104-4659 GCF_001443285.1 Poecilia latipinna
TCTGGAGGAAATATGTGTTAAAAACTGTTGCGCAATCCTCAGTGTGTGTGTGTGTGTGTGTGTGTGTGTGTATGTGTATTAACTAGCATTGAAGCTAAAATGGGAAAACAGCGGATCGTTGCACCAATGTTATCAGGTCCACATTAATCTGCACCACACGTCAAGTGACTGTGCAGATGATTTATTTACCAAGCACATAATCAGTGCTGTCGATGAGGGGAGGCAACGTAACTCTTAAATATATACATTTTCTTCCAGATGTAAAATGTAAAACTAAGCTGGTAGGTCACAGGCCGAAGGAGGATATTCACATAATTTCTGTTTTTTATTATTTGGTGGGTGTGTGTCTTTAAGCTCTTTAGTTGTTTCTTTAAGCTCTTTAGTTGTTTCTTTAATCGAGACATCTGCCACCACAACTTGTAGCGTTGCGCTCACTTTCCGTATTTCTTCCATGAAGTTGGAGTCGGTATGTTCTCTTGAGTGCAGCTTAGGTCTGTCAATGGGTTAGCAGAAGTGCTTTCAGGCGTAGGGCTGGTTCTCGCTGCTCGCTTGCTCCTCGTTGCTGCAACTTTGAAAAAAATAGCTTTTTTGTTGCTTGACATTCCGTCGGTAAACTATTAATATCTGGCCTCTTATAAAGACTTTAGGATTTGGCGTGTCAGATATATTTATGTCTGGGTAAACTGAGAGGTGTATATTAAAAGTTATTGTTCTCTAGTTCTCTAGCTCTAGTTCTTGCTAAGACGTTAATTCTTTAATTCTGGAAATGTTCTTCAGGTGAGAGAAGACTCACTTTGTAAGTGTCTTTATGTGGCTCTGAAGGTTCAGGACAGAATCCATCACTACTCCCAGATTTTGGGTCTGCTGCATAGTTTCTAGCTGTAATGATTAAAGCTGTGCATTGACTCTAGATCGTTTCTCTTTAGGTCCGAAGATGATAACTTCAGTTTTGTTTCTGTTCAATTGGAGAAAGTTATCGCACACCCACACATTTATTTATTCTAATCATCAGCGCTTGGATGGGTCATCATAATGTAGAGCTATGTATCATTGTAGTTATGGTAGCTAATAGTACTTCCTCATATAACTTGAGCTAGAGGAAGCATATAGATATTGAATAAGAATCGTCATAAGATTGGTTGTTCCCACATGTGACTTCTGTCCACTTCAATGAGAAGTTTTCTATTGAAACAATAATCTCTGTTCTTTTTGTAAGAGTTGTACCAGTTGAGTACTGAACTAGTCCTACACAACTTTCCAGTCGTTTCAGGATTATATGTCATAGTCAACAGAGTCAAAAGCTGCACTGAGGTCCAACAGCGTGGTTCTTCCACAGTCTTTTTATATGACTGTTATTGAACACTTTGATGAAGGCAGTTTCAGTACTGTGGTAACCATGGAAACCAGACTGAAAGACATCAAAGCAGTTGGTTATAGTTAGTAGACAACTGTTGAAACAGCTTTTTCAGTAATTTTGGTGATGAATGGGAGGTTGGAGATCAGCCTGTAATTCTGAAGCAGTGATTTATCCAGATTTTTCATTTTTATCAGTGGT
>NW_015114871.1:10480-13013 GCF_001443285.1 Poecilia latipinna
CTTTTTCAGTAATTTTGGTGATGAATGGGAGGTTGGAGATCAGCCTGTAATTCTGAAGCAGTGATTTATCCAGATTTTTCATTTTTATCAGTGGTTTGATAACTGCCATTTATAAAGCTTGAGGAAAATAATCTGATGAGTTTACTATTTGAATCAGATCAGAAGGAATGACAGGCAGAACTTTCTTAAGGAAGGTTGTAGGTAGGAAAGGAGTTTAATTGATTTATAATTTCTTCTAAGTTTTATATTTGAATAGTTGAAACAGTAGATCATGCTTAGTAAATTTCTTCATTGTGACATCTACATTTCTTCAAATTAATCTCTATTTTTTTCAGCTTTTTTTCCAAAAGAATTCAGATGAATAAGAATTATCCCATTCTCAGTTCTGTTACCATTTTCAACATCATGTTACAAGCATAATACTTATATAGTATACCTCTACTCATATTATCCTCCTGCTTTGGTATGTGTCATACCTAAGCGAATACCTTTGTGGTTTTCTCAGAATGATTCTGAAGCCTCCAGTGCTGGATAGCAAGGGACATCATCAATTCAATATTATGCTTTGTCAATATCGTAATATCCACATAAAAAAAGTTACAAGTGACACATTTTATTGGTAAGTTAAGCGTTTCCTTTTTACAAGACTGTGTGATGAGACCCCAGCTACAGTGACGAAAACCCCTAAACTCTGTCATCAAAAGACGCATGACAGTTATTCAATAAGATAACAACAAGGGGTGTTACAGATTTTACTAGGAAGGGATTTTCATTGAAGGTGCGGCACATAAATCTGGACAAACAGCTCGGTCCGCTTATTGGGATGACACAAATCATCCCCTCGTTAGGATCAATAAAGTAAAACACAATGCTGCAAAAGAACAAGAGCAAACTGCGAGGCTCTGGAGGATTCAATAGCCCCAAAGAATGTGTGGGAATGGGGAGCTCAGGTTAGAGGAGCACTTCAGTCTCACCAACTCTGCCATGAAATAGCGAGAGAAAGAGCCATTGACCCATGATCCAGGCTGAAAAAGAAATCACTTGTTCCCATAAAGCCTGCCTTCCATGTTGGCAGAAAGCAGGCAGATATATGGCTTGCAGTCAGGCAAATGTTTTAAGAGGGATGATGAGGAGTGGGGAGGTTTGTCCGGCTCATAGCAGTCTCCAGCCGCTGCGCAGAATGATGAACAGCCTCCTCCTCAAAAGATGTACAGCCTCCTTCTCAAAAACTGTGTTTATCTGATAGCTTGTGTTTGGATAAGAAAGTGGCGCACAAACACGGCTGCATCTTGTAAAATGAATCTGAGACAAATTACCTAGCTCATTAGGCAGCTGAGGTGAAGCTCCTGAAAACATTGCAGAGTTACGAAGGGTTTGTTCAGCTCTTGTTTGTTTACTGGATACAGCCTGCTCATTTGCATCCTCCTCTTCAAGTGCAGGAAGGCTGAAGAAGGTGCTCATGTCTTTTGTTAGAAGGGAGTTTGTTCAGCTTTTTGGGCAGCAGATGCAACCCTCTATGTAATTCTAATTTACTTTCTGCAATCTGATGCAGGGAGCAGATGGAAGCAAATCAGTTGATATTATTGTTATTATGCTATGGACACCTGCATGCAAAGCGTTTAGCTTTGAAATTCTGTTGCAAGTAAATGGATTTCAAAGGACTTTACCCAATAGTGTTTCCAAAAGGCCTAAAGCACACTGCCAAAGTTTTAACAGACTGATGAGGCCAATAGTGTTGCATGCTCTATCACTAATGGGGCAAACACAACAATCACTACCAAAGTGCACTGTGCCTTTAAAATATGCCAATTAGCTCACCACTCTTAGCTAAGAGACATTAGCTCCCACAATGTCTTGTGTGCTTTTGACCAAAAAATAAAATGTTGACACTAGTTAAGCATTTAATAATCTGGTTTTGAAGAAATAAAGCAAATATATGACAGGAAAATTAAAATGGGTGGAGTGAGAGGAGTGGAGCAGGAGCCTCCCAGCTGTAGTCACTGCTGCAAGATAGTGAAGAAAAGGACATCACAAGAACTGCTTTCAGAGACGGATAAGATAATGCTACTTTAATGATCCCCAAAAGGGGAAATTTGTTCTTTCTAGCACACCACATAACAAAAATTTTAATAAATAAATAATGTTATTAATAAAAACATACAACAAAACATAATGAGCAGTGATAGTCTGAAAGACACACATATCACTGAGTATATTACTAAAAATCATTGAAAACGCACAACTCTGATACATGTGCATTAAAAAGGTCTGAGCCTCAGGCAGAAAAGATTTGCTGTAATGTTCCTGTGAGGACTTGGTTTTCTGTGTCAGTTTACTTCCTGTGTTGTCTGTCTGCCCCTGAATGCTCCCAACTGTGTCTCATGTTCCCTGATTACCAGGCATGGGGGAGGGGGGTTGAGCACCTGCCCATTTTGCTTCTTGCCCCAAAGGGCCCTTTTGGTCAATTTTTTTTTTATTTTTATTATTTCCTAAGCCCTCTTCTGACACATAATAACATGTACTAAAATTATTT
>NW_015114871.1:17217-23255 GCF_001443285.1 Poecilia latipinna
ATAATTTTTTCACTTCGAGACAAAAAGGTGTGATTTTGCTTTTTTAAAAAAGGTTTTTTAAGCAAAGCTCAGTAGGCTTTTATCATGGTGACATGCATTAACAATTACATTTTGCTTCTTTTTCTTTTTTCTGCAGTTCCACCTTAAAGTTTGATGCAGCTCTGCTTTCCTGAATGGACCATCTTTATTTCCACTGCAAGTGTAGCAAACAGGCAGCTCTTTTTTATAGATTACAGTACACCAAAAGGTTGCATTGTGCCCTTGTTTATATTTTTAATAGTGTAATTCTGCAAAATATGTCTGGTGGTCTAGCTCTGATTTACATATCTTGCTAAATTGCAGGTTTGAATATGGCAATACTTTCTTATCACAAAATAGACCTGCAGAAAGAAATTACTAATAAAATATCTTACATATGCATAGTTGTATGCTTTGATTGTATATGTCACAATTTTGTAATTTATCATTGTTTATTAAACTGAAAGCTGATAGGCTTTGTTCATATTCTGTCCTGGAATGCGGTTAGATGTGCCCTTTTTTTTTTTTTGAGCACCTGCCCCTTTTGTGGCCTCTGCACGGCCTGATGATTACCCTGCGTGTATGTAATCCCACCTGTGTCTCCTGCTCCTTGTCTGATCTTTGTCTTTCCATTTGCTACCAGTGTCTGAGCTTCTTGCCTTATTGTGCACCTGTGCTGCCTGGACTTCCGTACACCTTGCTTTCATCATTAAATCACATTTTCACCATAACCTGGGTCCTGCCACGTCCATCCTCACCACCACAAAACTCCACTTAATGACAGTTCCTTAATACATCTGGGCTGCAGTAATTGTTGCCTATGTCTGCTCCATACTGTAGAGGGGATGAGAGGAATTATGCCTGATAGCTTGATCCCCACAACTGACTCAGCCTTTCATATGAGTTTGTTGAGTCTGATTTCCGTGGTTGCCACAGTACTGAGACTGCCCTTGTCAAAGTGTTCACTGACAGTCAGGGGTGCTGCCAGGAATCTTGGACCTCCTGACAAAAAATTAAATTGGGCCCCCCCTCACGCGGCTGCTTTTACAATTTCTTGAGTCTATCTGACCCATCAAAAGCGTCACAATTTCAAAGGGCTTGCATCTGCCTTGCTTTCTTTGGTCCAATACTGATAACTAGTACAATATTTACTGCTCATGAATTTTACATGCAAGAGTAAAATACAATATGCATACAGTATGCAAGTAAGTTGCTATCTTTTTTTCTATTAGTTTTAAGTTAGTGAAATGTCTCCCCATGAGCAACAGTCATAGGCAACATGCAAAATATGCATGAAGCAATCCAGACTTCTCAAAACAACTTATTGTTACAACAAATTCATTTACCAAATTTTCCAGTCTATAAGCCGCACCGGACAATAAGCTGCAGATGTCTCTTCCGCTCCAGGTTTTCCACAACAATGCAGCAGCAGAGGGGGGGGACATCCAAAATTTGAGTCATAACAGGTCAATTGAGTATCACATTTATTATGGTTGAAAAAGAAAAAAGTGCCAAGTTTAGATTTAACTGAACTGATTAAGAGGGCATATGAGTTTGAAGAGAAAAATCTCCTCACTGTCTGCTACTAGCATGTGCTAAATGAAAATGGGCGCTTTCTTCTTCTGCTGCTGCTTCTTTAGATTTCAACGCAGCTTGCATCCATTATTTCCATTATTGTTGCGCTACTGCCTTCTGTTGGATCCTAATATCTATACCTCAAATTTTCATAATGATCCCAGTATTATTTAAAAAACGAAAAATCTTGTTTTTCCCCTCAGTGCTATTTAACTGATCAACAACATTCTCAAATTTCAATTCCCTATTAAACCTAATTCCATTTTAGTGGGCAATTTCTTCTTTTATTTCCAATTTTGACTTCCAATGATTCACTTCCTGCTAAAGAGCCCCCTGGTGATTGAAGAAAAATCCACATATAAGCCGCACCGGACTATAAGCCGCATGGTTCGAAGCTTAAGAAAAAAGTAGCGGCTTATAGTCCGGAAAATACGGTATCTGCCATCACTGGTAGCTATACCTACTTAGACTAAGCATTCACAACAGGCTATGCTAGCAGCAGCATAGCACAGAGCAAGGGAAAGGAAGGATGAGCCACATGAGATTGTGATTGACAGCACTAAAACTCTCCTGGCACTGATTGTTGTTTCTAGAGAGCACTGGGAGAAAGCAGAGGAAATAGATTTTTCACAAATTACCTCTCATGCCATACTGTCATAACATAATGACAGTTTTAACAAATATGTGGAAAAACTTTTTTTTAATAAAAGTTACATACTGCAGCTTTAATTTCACTTAGGAGAGAACAGATCAGGAGGGACGTGGGTTAGAGCTGCTGACTGACTGACTCGCCTGTTAAGTGGTAAAAGGTACAAGGGACAAGTTCAATATATGAATATGTTGGTAATTTTTTTCCTTAATTCATTAAATGCTAGTGAAATGAAGGCAAACAGTAGTCTGTAGCAAAGCTAATTATGCTAAATGGTTGATAATCTCACACAGTCTACTCAACTCTCATGGAGAAAAACTGGGTTATAAATTAACACTCTTGCCTTTCTCTCGCTCTCCCTCTCTATTTTTTTGAAAACCTGATTTTCTAACTTTTCTTAGCAGCATAGTAACTGCCACAGTCGTTCTAGTTTTGCAAAAAGCAGAGATGCGATCCTAAGGCCACCAAAATGGATCCCCTCAACATCTTGACTGCGTCTAGAAATTCTGTCCATGAAAATAATGAACAGAATCAGTGACAAAGGGCAGCCCTGGCGTAGTCCAACTCTCACCGGAAACGAGCCCGACTTACTGCCAGCAATGCGAACCAGACTCTGACATCGGTCATACAGGGACCTGACAGGCCCCTGTATGACCCTGGTATAGGCCCGGTACCCCATACTCCCGGAGAACCCCCCACAGGGTTCCCCGAGGGACACGGTCGAACACCTTCTCCAAGTTCACAAAACACATGTAGACTGGTTGGGCGAACTCCCATTCACCCTCTAGGACCCTGCTGAGGGTGTAAAGCTGGTCCAATGTTCCATGACCAGGACGAAAACCACACTGCTCTTCCTGAATCCGAGGTTCAACTATCTGACGGACCCTCCTCTCCAGGACCCCTGAATAGACCTTACCAGGGAGGCTTAAGAGTGCGACGCCCCTGTAATTGGAGCACACCCTTCGGTCCCCCTTTGTGAACAGGGGGACCACCAGCCCAGTCTGCTAATCCAGAAGAACTGCCCCCGATGTCCATGCAATATTGCAGAGTTGCGTCAGTCAACACAACACGTCACCTATATTAGAAACTGCCACTGACTACAGGGTATTTTTTTTGTTGCAAAAACCAGCCACCACATCTCTGATAAACACAAGGAACACCTTACAGCCTGAGTGGTCAGTTACTCTGCTGTAAAACAAGATAAGCCTTTATCCACTATTACACTGCCTTTTTTTTCTATTTATTTAAAAAAACACTTTAAAATATATGTATATACTGTTCTTTTTATCCTTCACCTAAAATGTATACATTTATAAATATAAATTAAAATGTGAGTGTTTTTGCTCACAGCAAAAGCTTTTTGCTGTGAGTGTTTCAAGACCAAAGATTTTTTTTGTGCACACATTGGCTAATAAAGCTAATTTGAAAAATAATTCTAATACAAAAATACCAGATTAAAAGTTTTAATGTAGATGTAATGTGTAGGTTCTTGGAGGATGTTCCATGTTTTCACAATAAAAGATGAATTTGATAAAACATGGTGATTTAGTGAAAGAAGTCATTAATGTTTCAGCTTGTTGCCAAGAACAAGAAGGTTGTCTTATTTACTCTGAGGGCAACAATTGTAACCTGGTACATGTTTGATATGGAGCACACAGACCTGAAAGACAACTGACTTTGACAGGAAGTAAGTACTAGGAATGTAAGCTCTGTTGTGAGAATCGAACCGTTTTAGTTTGATTCCTGTGTTAAGTGTGCCTTCTCATGTGTTAAATTGGCCTACTCCCAATCTCCCAAGTCCTTTTCTGTGATTCCTCCCTCTTATAACCCCAGCCCTCTGACCCTCCCCCATTCCCTTTTTACTTCAAGCATCTCCAGCTTCATGCTTTTGGTCATGTAATAATCATCCGCAATGTTCCATTTGATGGGAGCATCCCTCTCCTTGAAGGCTCCAAAGCTGTCCAGCTACATTTCCAGTCTAATGCTGCCCCGCAGTAACCCATCTATGGACAAATTGAGCTTCTTTTCTCTGACATTTTCCTCTAAAGTCCTTTTTGATGATCTGATATCTCAATCCAAAACACCAATCCTAGTTTCACTCACTCACATGCATGCACACACTGCCTGGTGCAGGTTTTCTCTCTTCCTGAGATCTATCTAATGACATGTGTTACAAACCTACACTAGCAGGTCTTTCAAAGGGGCGGGAGATGGGAAAGGAGGTTGTCCGGGTTGGAAATCTGATGGCTCTGGGATATTTTTAGAGCTGCAGTATAAGAAAAATTGTTGGAAGAGATGAGTGAAAAAAGGTTAGGAGCTGACAGCTCAAATGCACTGCAAAAATGTTTACAGTCTTTGCCCATAGGAAGTCACAATATATAAAGAAGGAATCCATCACCAAGCTATAATTCCTGTGTTTCAGTAAAAGCCTATGAATTTTAAAACATTGTTAAAGAAATATGCAGCTCTCCAGAAAGAGGTAATAATTTATAGGAAAGGTGATGGAATGGACTTTCCATGTAGTGTAAATACATCTGTGTATGCTGTCACTATTGAGAACTATAAAAAGCACAGCTATATTCAGCAGAGATGGTTGGATAATACCCCGATAAAAAAAATAGTCTGTATCAATTATTGCTGCTGCACCTTTATGTTTCTATAATTATATCTCCAATGAGCTTTATTACCTCCTACCAAACTGGGAGGTACAGGCAGGTCTCACCTCTATTCAGGAACATCTGACAAAGACATCAACTTGTGACAGTTGAACAAAGAACAAAGAAGTAGGGAAAAGAATAAATCAGTCTGTAAATATTGACTCTCCACCACAGTTGCAAATTAGCTGCAAAACTCAGAGTGACAGCAACTAATCCTATTATTTCAGCAACTAAACTCACATCTTATTAAAATTTTCTGGGAAAAAGAGATAAATCCTTAGAACAAAAAAATGTACATACAAACCTCTTTCCTATCTCCTCATGGGACGTAAAGAAAACACAAAGAAATACCAAAAAATGCCTGTGGTGCTGCTCAACATAGATTAAAATAATGATATTACATATGTACTGTATGTTTTGGTAAGGAAATCATCACTCTACACCAAAAGTTAAATATCCAGTTAGACATACTTAGTAGCTATCAACATACCTGGTAGGTCACACGTTTTGTCAGGTTGCCATTTCACCAGTTTTGCCAGCTTGTGCAGACAACTGATGAGACACATGAACCCGGTCCAATTTTAGCAAATCTTACAACGTCATGGAATTCTATGTCAAAGAAAACACACTGTATATGTATTTCATGAAGCATCCTGAGCTGACTGAATCTGCAGCAGGCCAGAGAGACCAGGCATAAGTTTGGTTATGCCATCAGTGGGTCCCACTTGCACTCATTCCTTAACAATGCCATACGTATATCATTTTAGAGTTGTGAAGTTTTGGCTACTGACTGTTTCGAATTGTTCAAAACTTTTGTGACAGCCTAGGAAAATGTTCTTTTAGAGCAGCAGTTCTCAACCCTGGTCCTCAGGAACCACTGTCCTGCATGCTTGGCTGCAGGACAGTGGTGTGCAGCAGCAGGGGTCTCCCTGCTGCTGCACACCTTACTTAAATGAATGGGTGATTAATAAGCTTGATGACCGCCGAGGTAGTCATGCAATTATTTGAATCAGCTCTGCCAGAATATAGAGACACATCAAAACATGCAGGAGAGTGGTCCCTCAAATGACCAGCGTTGGGAACCACTGCGTAGAGTAGCGGTTCTCAACGTGGGCGGTACCGCCCCCCAGGGGGCGTTC
>NW_015114871.1:28349-32128 GCF_001443285.1 Poecilia latipinna
AAATTCTTTGGTGGGGGGTGGTGAGGGACCTGGATAAGGGCTAGGGGGGCGCTGGCCCAAAAAAGGTTGAGAAACTGGTGTAGAGGGTCACATATGTAAAAATACACGCAGGTGGTTCTAAAGCAAAAGGCAGGTACATAATGATGTGACGGAAGTATCAAGGTACACTTTTGAATTAATTTATTTCCTATATTTAGTCACTTAATCCAGCACCCAATGTCGTTTCATGAAACCACAAAGCGGCAATGCCAAGAGAAGTGAATGTACCGGAGTGCTGTAGTGGTGCATGGACCCACATATTGAGGCCTTAGTCCTCGTGGCAGTGGTCACAGGTTCAATTCCCAGCCTGGCGACATTTGCTGCATGTCTCTCCCTCTCTCATTACCCTCTTTCCTGTCAGAACTACTTTCAAATAAAGGCAACTAGAGCCAACAAAGTCTTAAAAAAAAAAAAAAAAAAAAAAACATTTAGAAGTGAATTTACATCACAAACTCACTTGGCATGTTTTTCCATGGTTCAGACAAAGACATTTTCAACATTTTTTGTTGAAAATACATAGAAGAATGCTAACAAAGATTTTGATAGATTTCAAAGGGCAGAGATCTTAGAAGTAATAGACTGGTGATGACCTTTCATACTGAAGATCAGAGGTGTGGTTCTCCGTAAGCCCACATATTTAAGATTTATATAGAAAAAGTACTGAATAAGCAGTCAGTAAACTTATTGGAGACAATGGGACAAAGGCTGCCTCCGACAGGTTTATCAGCATGCCTGAGGAAATTGCACTCTACACACAGAGGGACCGGGTGCCACAGCTGTCAGCTAAGAACAGGAAACTGAGGCTACACTTCACACAGGCTCACCAAAATTAGACAATAGAAGATTGGAAAAATGTTGCCTGGTCTGATGAGTCTTGATTTCTGCTGTGACATTTGGATGGTAGGGTCAGAATTTGGCATCAACAGCATGAAAGCATGAATCCATCCTGCCTTGTATCAACAGTTCAGGCTGGTGGTGGTGGTGCAATGGTATGGGGGATATTTTCCTGGCACACTTTGGGCCCATTAGTACCAAATGAGCATCGTATCAACGCCAAAGCCTGCCTGAGTGTTGTTACTGACCATGTCCTTCCCCTTTATGACCACAGTGTACCCATCTTCTGATGGCTACTTCCAGCAGGCGAACTCGCCGTGTTATAAAGTGTGAATCATCTCTGACTGGTTTCTTGAACATGACAATGAGTTCACTGTACTAGAATGGTCTCCACAGTCACCAGATCTCAATCCAATAGAGCACCTTTGGGATGTAGTGGAACAGGAGATTCACATCACGGATGTGCAGCCGACAAATCTGCAGCAACTGCCTGATGCTATCATATATGAACCAGATTCTCTGAGGAATGTTTCCAGTACCTTGTTGAATCTATGTCACAAAGGATTAAGACAGTTCTGAAGGATGTCCAACCCGGTACTAGCAAGGTGTACCTAATAAACTGGCTGGTGAATGTACATTGCCAATAGTATTTGCTCATCCATCCAAATTGTTAGAATCAGGTGTTCCAATCACTTCCTTGGCCACAGGTGTATAAAGGGAAACACCTAGGCATGCACACTGTTTTTGCAAGCATTTGTGAAAGAATAGGTCGCTCTCAGGAGCTCAGTGAATTCCAGCGTGAAACTGTGATAGGATGTCACCTGTGCAACAAAGGTGGCATTGCTTTTAAATGTTTCATAAAATTAGGTAATAACAGGAAACTATATTATTGTGATAATTCTTCACAAAATATGTTAATGAATTTTGTCACTGTTCTCAACTGTAGGCAAGCGTTGAGCAAATGTACAGACCCACTCCATAAAATAGAATATGACTGAAAAGTTATTTTTTCAGTAATTCCATCATCAAGTGAAAGATATTATATAGATTAATTAGGGTGACTGATGTTTTAATGTATTTATATCTCTCAGTATGCTTAATACCTGCTAAAAGTTCATTTTCAAAAGTACTATTAATCTAACAAGCCTCATCAGGAAGTAACTCCTAATTTAATGACGAAGACTGTATGGGATTCACATTTAAGTCTGGGCCTTATTCTTAGCACAAAAATGGCCTTCAGGTCGCATATCTGTGAGTGCATCAGCTCCTTTACCCCCATCATCTTGTTCCTCACAATACATCCCCACCATCTTGCACCCTTGATGTGAACATTTTGAGGGTAACAGTTACAGGTTTACTGCACTGTTTAGTGAGTAGGATCAATTGGAATGCATGTGTGATTAAAAAAGGAAAAAAAAGATCATTTCAAAGTTCCACAATGTGACATTTGTTGTGTATTGATGCTATATAAATAAACCAAACTGAATTGAATAGACAATCCAAAGTCATATGCAAATACTTTTTATATATTTTCTACTTAATATTTATTTCTTTTCTTTTCCTTAGTTTTGCTGGTGGTCTCCCAGTTGGTTTTCCAGGATGTCTGAAAACATTGCTGGTGATTTGAACATCTCAAATAAATACATCTGAAAATGAAATAACTCATCACTCATACCTAAACACTGTAAAATAATAATATATTGTTAGGACTTACATCATTGCCTTTATTAGATTTGTCTTTTAATTTTTCAAAAAGGTTTGTTTGCTCTAAGGCAGAAGTCTCAATATCACAGGCCGCAGGCCAATTGCGGCCCGCAGTACTATGTCTCGTGGCCCCCACCGTGATATGAAAGTATAATAATTAGTGCGGCCCACAGGGTGAGTGGACCTCTGAAGGAAGTCCCGCCCGTCGTTCCTCGTCATGGCTGACATTCAGTGTTAGGCTATGCTACACTGACTTCATGCACACTATGCTTGTAACAACAGTGCGGCAGATGATGGAAAAGTCCGGTACCAGTTGCCCTTCCCTACAGTCGCCATTCCGGTACTTTCTACCATTAACAAATCTCACAATCAAACGCAGAGAAAGGCGACTGCAACCATTCGGTTGTGTTCGCATTACAACTTGCGACCGGTTCCACCCGGCGCCATGGAACCACAAGAGCTGTGGTTCCAATCGTGCCAGCCAAGCGGTTTTGCTTAGAACCAGCAGCTGATTGGCCGCTGGTTGTTATGGAGTGAGACATTGATTTTCCATTGAGAGCTGGCTCTGACTACTATATTTTGTAAAGAGTGCTCTTTGCAATATTTTTATTAAATTGGGAGTTAGCAACTAAAAAACTCAAACCACATTGTTTAGTTTTAAAAATAATGACGTCCGGCACCGCTTCGATGGCATCCCGGAGTGTAATGCGAACACAACCGTTCCGTTCCGTATCGTTCCGTTCCGTGCAGTGCGAAAGCGCCTTTAGTGTGTTCACACTGCAGCCTGAAGTGACCCAATTCCATTTTTTATTTTTTTTTGGATGTAATGTGACCTGTATCTGATCTTTTCTTGACAGTCTGAACAGCACAGGTTGGATTCTTTTCGAATGCGACCCATATCCGATACATATCGAATTCAAATGTGACCTAACGTCCAGGCCGCATTCATCCGAACTGAACGTCACTGACACTAAATAAATTCTGCGTCCTGATACGCGCAAGCAGGAAGAAAAACAACTATGACGGACTATAATGAGGATTAAGTTGTTAATATGGTTGGACAACAACTTCAAATATGTAAGCTAAGCTCCACCGTTAGCCTCCATGTTTACTTCCGCAAACACTGAGGACTACTTCTTTTTGTGGCGTTTGGAAGAACACTGAGAACTCTGACGCTATTGTGCCCTCTACTGCGCATGTGG
>NW_015114871.1:36711-37037 GCF_001443285.1 Poecilia latipinna
AATATACAATTAAAATGAATATCAATTATTTGCACTTTTGTTTAATCCAAATTAAGTCAGCAGATCCATTAGGGCTTTAGGGGCCCCATAAATGCTAATATTTTAACCAGTGGTGGGCCGTCAGGGCCTGCAAGGCCTTCTCTGCTGGCCTAAAAATATCTGAATCACAGACTGATGTTAATTATATTTTGTCCATAAATACGTATTAAATAATTCCAAATGGTCTATCCGCTTCCTTTCATTGCTCGCCCCCTGGCTGCGCTGCTTCCAGACGTGTATTTTCATATTTAAGCATTGAACCAATCACATTTCAGCCACTATTTGTT
>NW_015114871.1:41916-45618 GCF_001443285.1 Poecilia latipinna
CCTGCACGTGCCTGTGTGCAGCAGTGTGAACGGCCCGGCAAAAAAAAATCCGATATTTGACAAAAAATCTGAATTGGGTCACTTCAGGCTGCAGTGTGAACGCACCCTAAATTTTGTCACACCCTCATCATGTCTTTGTCAAAGCCAAAGCCTGCAGTTCATGTATTGGAGAAATAATTAAATGTTGATGACATTTGAGGATATTTTTTAAATGTTTTTTATGGAATCCTTTATGCAGCCCAGCCTCACCCAGACTCTGCCTCCAGCCGCCCCCGGGTAAATTGAGTTTGAGACCCCTGATCTAAGGTATGTCTGATTTTTTATGACCCATTCCAGTTCTTTTTACAGTGGAATCTGTTGTACAGATACTTTAAGAACTTCCAATGAAATTTGACAGGCAAGTCACTTTAATTTACAGTCTATAAAAACAAAAACTTAAATTGTTTTCTCTTTTTTCTGTGCTTGAAACTTCTGTGAGGAGATCAGGTATTTCACCAAAGTGGTTTACAAGCTTAGAAGGCAGATAAGTGGAGATGAACAAAAAGATTTAGAACTGATAAAAAAAAGTGAGACAGAACAGTCTGCTCCTCTTGTGTTCAATTCAATTGCAGTTCTGCTAGAGGGGAACTTAATGCTGGAATGCAACCCCCTCCTTTGGTGCTATGTTTATTTTCAGATATGACTGGGCATGGGAAGGCTGGAATGTCAGACTCTCCAGGGGAGCGTCTCAGAATAATTTGAAGAGAAAGCTGGATTTCATTTAGGAAAAGTTTACAGGAGAGATGGGGTTAGGCGGTCCCCAGAGGATGTATAATCAATTAAAGCGGAATTACAACTGTTACACTTATTAGCAAAACAATCGAGATCTGAATCTAGCAGCCAGAGAAACCTAACAGCGATGCAGGTTCCTTTCATGCATCATGACTGGAAATGAACATGGTTGCTTCAAAAAGAGCAACAGCTAAGGATGAGATGGACCATTTTTAATTGAATATTGGGTCTGGAGCACAATGTACATTAACTCTTTCAATCATTCACAGATGATTTATGATCTAGAGTTTTCCATAGTTTCCTTCTACATTTTTAAATTGCTTCTTTCACTGTGTACCCTCCCTTTGCTCCAAGTCAGCCTCCCCAGCCTATCAGGTTCAATATTACTTGCAGTCCTCAGGATGATCACCAGTCAGGCTGACAAAAACGGCAACAAAAAAATGTTGCCATTCTTTTACACATATTGTTTTCCTGAAGGACTGTGTGTGTGGGCGACAACAGAATGAGTTTCTCACGTAGACTCAGTTATTCCTTGGGAGGTGAGGAAATGTTTTATATGTCTTCTCTGTTGCATAAGGACAAATTCAGGGTCAAATAAGTAAAGAGCTAAATATATACATGATATAATGTTGATATAAAAATAACAGCCAACAGTTTTGACCTTCAGTAAACCTGCTTTGAACTTTATCTACTCCAATCGCTTCTTTTTTGTTTTTTCTTCCTTTCTTGTTTTTTTAGGAGAGTTTGCTTTTAGAGTGTGGGAGATTAAAGGGTCACAGAGGTCAAGGAGTTTGTGATATCACCGGGATGAAATGTGCCTAATGAAACTTCTCCTGCTGGGGTGGCCTGAAAAACACATACACACACTGCACAGACTAACTAAGGGAGATAAAGGCAGGTTGATGCATGCGTTTTTAAGCATTTGCTTAAAAACGCATGCAGATATTTCTTCTTCCTCTTGCTGTTAATAAGAATCTGCTTTTATGTTTGATTCAAAGATTTGGTCACCTTTTTCTTAGAAGAATAACATCATACAAGCAAAGATAACTGCAAAACTATAGAGGGAAACGATCATCTGATGATGAGTTCAATGTACAAGTGGAGCACAAAGTAGTTGAACCAGTTTGTGGTAAGCAACATATATTGTGACAATATATATTGACACACTGGGATTCTACTTATTTTATGTCAAATGTACACTTTTTTTCCAGACTCACATTATGTATATTCTCAATCCTTTTAGCTTTTAGCTGGGGTCAGAGAGGTTTGTCCTTTGTTTTGTAAGTTGGCCCGACTTTGGGTTTAATGTTTAAAATAAAATTCCAGCTGAGGTCAAACAGAGCGTCAGTAAATAAAAATCAATTGTAAATGTTGAAATTGATATAGTACAGCCATTTCCAGTGAAATTCAACAAGCATTCTGATATTTGTCATTTGTCACATAAAAACCTTTTGAAATAAACAAAATTAAAAATTAAGCAGGTATCAAACATTATTTTCATTAAGCCCACAATTCTGTATTAAAATGCTTTTATTGGTCTGAAGCAGTTTTCTAATCCAAAATCTTGTTTTCATCAGTTATCAGTAAAGTCATCAGAAACAAACATGTTTTGCGTTTGCCATAATGCTGAATTTAAACTTTGCATCTCTTCAACAATACTTGTTTCCACTTTTCCAGGTTTAAAATAATGCAGACTTATTTTCTATGGTTGTTTGTACACATACCAAAACCTCCCCATTACCCTTTGATAGCTCCAGTAGCACTGTTTACAGACTCTAGCTTTAAGACTCCTTTGTGCCTCACGTCTTAAATTGTAGAACGGAGCCATGACAACAATTTCTTGATTAAATTGTACGGTTTATGAAGAATACTAGATTTTTATTCTTTTTAAAATGAGTATTTTATCTTAATTTAACTGGATATGTATTTCCCTTAAATAAAGTTCAGAATGGCAGACTGAGGATTATGAAAATTAGTAATGTTTCCACAGTGTTATAAACAGACTATGTTTGAGAGGTAGTCAGCAAATGGTACTAAAAATAGGACTAAACACCATAAACACATCAAGTTGGTCACTAGCAAAGATAGAGCAAGCTTGAAACGCTGAATTGAAGACAGAACAGAACCAGAATATGAAACAGGTTTGTAAAGAGTCTGGGGTCCTCTGTCAGATTAGCAGGTGGATGGATGGAACCAGACTCTTACTGTATTTTCCATGCTTCTTCAGAAACTCATTCATTTATTTTTAGTCACACTAATTACTGCAACAGTGTCTTCACAGGTTTTCCTAAAAAGAATCCATCTAGTCCAAAACGCTGCTGCTTACATTGTCACTAAAACCAGGAAGATAGAGCACATCACCCAGTTCTAAAGTCCTTCCACTGCGAGAATAGACTTTGAAATATTGTTGTTAATCACTGAACAGTTTACACTAGAATATATTAAAGATCTGCTGTTGTAACAACCTTCCAGACCTCTCAGGTCTTCTGAGAGATCTGAACCATGTTTGGTTCTGGCATTCAGCTTCTATGCACCACTAATCTGGAACAAACTTGACTGAAAAACAGACGAAATACTGAGTTCCTTTAAATCAAGGCTGCCTCTGATTCTCAGCAACTGGAACATTGATCAATATATTTGATATCTGATGCTTCATCGTGATGAGTTTGATTATGGCATTTGACGAAATGTAATGTCTATTACTTGTTTCATAATTGGTTTACTTCATAGATGGGTTTAATTTATAGATGGGGACAATAATATGTTCCCTTTATTTACTGTTAGATTAGAAATCAACCAAAGAAAATGAACAAAAGAACACAGAAATTAACTCAAACAACCCTAGATCCTGATGTAGCAGAGTTAATTTTATTTATCTTATTTTTCTTTATGAACCTTCTCAAAACTAATTTTCTTTGAATTGACATGTCT
>NW_015114871.1:49601-55790 GCF_001443285.1 Poecilia latipinna
AGACATGTCAATTCAAAGAAAATTAGTTTTGAGAAGGTTCATAAAGAAAAATAAGATAAATAAAATTAACTCTGCTACACTGACATTAGTAGGTAAAATCTCAATGAATTTGTGACAGTTGTTTATGTGAAGGCACATTCAGAGCCTGATGATGTTACACATTTTTTCTGCTTCTTGTCCGAGTTCAAACTGCAAACATAAAACCAATATTTCCCCATCAGCTGAAGTGATACTGAAAGCTAATACCATGTCCTGACCTCATGATAAGGACCAGCTGTAAGCAGCTATGAAAACAATGCCTAACTGGCACATGGTCAACTCAAGAAAAATTTGCTCTTTAACACAGTGGACACAGTGTGATGTGATGTTATTGATCCCTTAAGAGTTCCTGTCTTTTCCCTTCCACATCGAGGTCGGAGGTCAGCGTCAGCTGCAGGGCGGTAGCCTCAGAGGCAGAGAAAACACAGGAACACTTAAGCAAGGCATCATTGTGTTTTTCTTACACTTTAGAGGTAAAAGTGTAATGAACTGTGTGTGCTCCTCCAGACAGAAGTCTCACTGGTGATGGAGTAGACGGATTGGCATGACAGGTTACATTACTTCAGTGTAATTTAACACAATGGTGGCGTCTTTTAATGTGCTGAATCTCTGCCAAGTGATGAAATGCATGAAAGGAGAGTTCAGAGGCAGACAGTTCAAATAAACAATAAAAAGCTCTCAGTAATCCAAAAAGGAAGCAAGAGCTTCGAGTTTCACTCTATAAATGTAAACAGAATCCGTGTCTTGCTTTATTCTGTAATCTGAGTCATAAAGTATTAAGATTTGAATGGTTTTTAAAAAACATTTCTACAAATCAGAGATGACATTGACAAGGTGATTACATTGATGAAGGAAAATAGCAGGCATGATAAAAGCAAATAACTCTGCATTTGCTTTGATGAAAGCAAATGCATAAAAACCAGATGCTTTTTATGACATGCCCAGCAGTCTAACTTACAACATTCTGCTCCAGTTTTCAGGAAATGTATTTCTGTGGGTCGAGTTCTGTTATGTCACTTAAAAAAAAAAAAAAAAAAAGCATTTTATTTAAATGTTTGTTCATCCAGAAAGTCCCTTGACAACATCTCTGACCTGGCTATGACAGCTCACCAACACAAGCTTCAGAGACTTCACCACAAAGGTCTGTGGCCAGTATGGCCTCGCAAGTCTGTCTTTGGCACAAGGGGGAGCAAGCAACTCAAAAACCAAAGGAGCAAAACAGTCCAGTTTCGCTCCTTGGGAAACGTGACTGTAACTCACATTGCTGTCATCACAGTTTAATACAAATTTTCTTAGGTGATTTTTCTTTGTATTAAGAAAAATACTTAGTGATGACTCAATAAAACAATTATTTTCTTTTTCCCAATAAAATCCAGGATTCAATAATTGTCTTTAAAGGTCACCAGTTAGGGCCTCTTGTGGTAACCGGAGCCACATGTTGGGCCCCGCTTACGACGCTGCTTCTGGTGGAGGCGATCCGTCTGCAGCACTCTCTCTCTTGTCGACTCACAGTTGACTCCTGCTTCACTCCTCGGTGTGCCACGCCCCTTTCAGTCTGATCCAGCTAAAAGAAAAAAGCAGGAAAACACCAGCGTCCCCCACCAAGACTTTGTTGGAGGATGTGTTTCCTGTGGTAATCTCTGATCGAGACGGAGCGCTACTTACAGGAGGGGGGAAAGGTTCCCCACTACCTAAATTCTCGGTACTTTGCCGTCTGTCTACCTTCTGGTATTCTGCAACTGGCGTGCGGATTCCGCTCGCTCCTCGCTCCGTAGTGTATCTGTCTCTGTAGCCTGCAGAATCAGTGTGTCCTCCTTCCATCCCAGCTCCTTTTATTTGGCCTCAGCCTCTGCTGAGATCCGTTTGGGCGGCAAATTATTGCGTTCCGCCTCCTTAGACCGTCTTTGGCCACCTTCAGTACAGTGTGTTTTGGTTTTTGAGGGGAAAACAAACAAAAACTAACTTAATCTAATCATGCAAAGTACAATAAAACTAAAGTTAAAATTAAAAAAACTTGTCCCGAGTGTCTGTTCTTGTGCATCCAAGCTTGCCTTCATACTCTCCTGTAGTCTGGCCTTCTGTAAACTTTGTAGATTATTATGATGTCAGTGTTAAGTGTTTTTGCATGATCAAAATAGCAATGTAAATAAGTAATTGTTTGTAGCATTTTGCCTCATGAAGTAACAGCCATTTTTTCAGTCTGCCAGTCTAGACATTTATTTTAGCAACAAAGATGAAAAAAAAAAATCTGACCTTGGAATTCAATGAACCACAAAAAATAATTTCAAAAGATTAAAAGTGAGAAAATCTGCCTGTATCAGAGATATTTTTCTTAAAGGGATGCTTACAATGGTTAGAAACAGCCTGCAGTAAAAACTTCAGATACTGTGAAAGTATTATAGAGTTTTAACCACTGCTTTCCTTTTGAAATATTAAGATCCAAGTTCTGGGATGTAGCAAAGTACAAATGAACAATATTCTGAAAAGCAGTATTTAAGATCTAAATATGTAACTGTCTACACTGAAGCAGACTGTGTGTAAGCCTAGTCATAAGAGTATTTCATATCGATCTTAGGCTGACTGAGTTCAGGTTGATCGCTGACTTATTAATTGTTCACATAGTCATTGATTACAGCCCACGTGAATGCAGCCTCACTGATCTGCAGCAGTTATGGAGATGAGCTGTGGCTGGACGTCTGCTGGTTGTATATTCTGGAGATAGGAGTGTGTGTGAGCCTGTCAAAGCCAACATCCATCTAGCATCCCGGGGATGAGCGGGGCATGACAAAGCCCCTGAACCTCAGCCTCTCGCTGGAGGATTGGGTAAAACTTCAGTGTCGTTCACGCTCTGCCTACTCTCTGTCTGCTTTCTTAAGACCTGCCATGTGACTGAGCATGGCAGGGAGCAGAGAATGTGCGTGCATGTCAGAGCCACAGAAAACATGAAAATCTCTGTTTTTTGCTCCATTGTGTGCATGTTTCTCATTCGACACTCCTGATCTGAAGTATAGAGGTTTGAGCCACTTTTAACTCAGACAAGCAAAACACATCTACATCAGATTAATTTAAGTAAACATACAGTGGGAAGAAGACATCTCATTAAGTGGGATTTTACAAACACTGTCTGTGGTTAGAGCTGCAAATCAGTCCTAATTGCTTTTCTCAAGATAAACACCAAATGATGCTAAAATGTGTACGGTGTAACAGTAGAGGGATTTGGTCTGCACTGTTGGGGAATCTGCATGACTTCCCAACACAACAACAAACCTGGAGGCAGTAGTGGAAGACTCATTCATGTGTGGGAGTGGAGCAGTGTGATGTGTGTGGGATTTGAGATTACTCTGCACCGCAGGATAAGGTGGCACTTTATTTCCTGCTGTAATGTGCACAGGAAACCAGTAAACAGTTGTGAGTGTACTGGTCAGTCACAGGGACTAAAAGTACATTTTGCAGCAAGGGTGCAGGGGAATAAGAGACAAAATTGTCATTAATAAAAACTTGAGTTCTGGTCTATTAAAGTACTTGAGAAAGTGAATCTGGTCTTCCATAAACAGTTGTCTCGCTCTGCAGCTTTCAGCCTCACATTCCACTGTTATTCATTTATTTTATTGAGGAGACCAGGTCATTGCAACAAAATGCTCCAGAAATTATATTTTTCATGGAACAAATGATATGACCAATATTTAGGGTTCTTAAACAGTCCAACGATATTATTCCACTTTGTTAAAAGTTGTAAATCAAGAATCAGCTTGACAGTTACATTCATCCATGTATTTTATAACAAAGCAGTGCACAGTAATGGATAGGATAAAAAATTTGTGGTATTCTAGAAATATAATTGAAAAGTATTCAACCCCCTGTACATTGAGGTCCTAAAATAAAACCTAGTTGTTTGTCCCCTACAACCAATACAGGTATTAACAGCAAACATTTGGATAAGGGTTGATTTTCATTTTGGGAAATCAACATCATACATTTCCTTGAATGATTCATATTGCAGGGTTTCCCCCAGTGTATCATAGGCCTGGCGGGCCATCATGCTTTATGTGCCCCCCAAATCCCCCGCCAGGCTTAGTGTTGTGTGTGTGTTTTTTCCTAATAAACCAGACTACAAGTGTCTCTTGCCTGGTGAGCATTTTACTGGCAGGGGTAAATTATTCCTGAAAGACAGATGGATTTATAGTTTATAGCTTTTAATAGTTGATGCATTGAACTGTGCATTGGCCGCTTGGCGCACGCCGTCATAGCTTGATCTCTGAAGTTTACCTCGAGGCGGATCACCTATATGGATGTTTATATCAAGACTCTGTGAGGATCCATGTTTCTTTGTAGAGTTTATCAAGGTAAGGAGTCAATCACTGCATTTGCTTTGCTCGCACAACTCAATGTGAACCGCAAATTTTCACATTGAGCTTTGCTCAGTGTTCACAGGTGCACATTTAGAGGTGTGTGATGAGCGTGCAGTGAGAATATTTCTTTGTGAACAAAGCATTATGTGTAGCCTGTCTGTTTACGTCTCAACATGCTGATTCTGCTGACTCTTTATAAAGTTTGACTTCCTGGTTAGCCGGTGCGTTACTGGTAGTTCAGCCCGTGGGGGAGCTTTCACGCTCATCTTCTGACTAGTGCAGCACGCTGGTTTGTTTTGATTTCATTTTATTTTTTGTGGCAACACAATGCATATCAGAATGCGCATCTGCGGAGATAAAAAAAACTCATCCTATTAACCTTCAGCAACCAAATCAGTCTCTGTGGCGCTTACTAAAAACTCAACAGGCACGAAATGGAAGAGCTACTAAAGTCACAGAAATTAAATCTCCCATTTGTCCCTCTACATCCAGCAGCAGAATTGTGCTGTGCAGCAGATATAGCTCATCATGCAGGGCCGGTCCAAGGTTGAATAAAGCCTTGAGCAGAATTTGATATAGGGGCCCCTCTTGCTGCTAAGAACATCAGCACCACTAACAGCATTTCAATATGGATTTAGTGAAATCTGGAGAGGGGAGTGAGTTTAATTGATCAAGTAGTCAATTATAACTGTAGCTAACTAAGATACATTACTGAAAAGCTAAAATTCAAAGGTTAAACTGAGAGCATCAGATTGTTGCTATGTAACAAAACAATCTATGAATATTGTTCTTTGAACTTTTATAAAGTAAACCTGCCAGCTCTTTAAAATGTTAAATTTAAATGTTAAACAATTTATAATATTTTAATTTATCTATGCTGAAACCATAAAATCAAATTTAACTCCATTGATATTCTCTTAGTTCATTTATGCCTTGGGCTGGTTCTAAATGTGATCAGCATTAAATCATGTTTTTAGATCCACTAATATGGATTTAACAGAAGTGCAAATAATAAAAAAAAAAATATTAAAATGCTGGACTGATTGCTATTTAGGCATCTGTACTTCTAAACAGTATAACTAGAAGAAGTAATCAATTCTATATGAACAGTATAGGTATTTTTGCTTTCCAAAACCATTGCAAGAGATCTTTGCTTGTTAAAAAGGTGTTTTGTTATAACTTGTTGAATACAGTGCAAAGTTAGTGTTCACAAACAGGGGCGCGGTATAGGGGGGAAAAGTGATGACAATTCTAGGGGCCCTGATCAACAGGGGGCCCTCCACAATTTATTTATTGTTCATAGAAATTAAAAAATAAAATGTGGCCCTGTCAATTACAAAATTAATCATATTGTATTTTCAAAGATTGTTTTTAGCAGTAAATATTTAATGTTCCCACTCCCAGACCAAAACCATATTTGCCCTGCATGAAACAGTTAAGGTTAGTTCAGGACAGCTCCAGGCCTCGAGGTCCGTCTCCTGCAACTTTTAGTTGTGTCTCTACTTCAACACACCCGAGTCAAAGAATGAGGTTGTTAGCAGGACTCAGGAGAACTTGACTGCACTGAGGAGGAGATTCAGCTGTTGGATTCAAGTGTGTTGGACCAGGGAGACACCAAAGAGCTGCAGGACACCGGACCTCCAGGACCAGGATTGCCCACCCCTGGGTTCGTTCCTGCTTGGAGCCTTCAGACTGACGCCGTTCAGCAGCAGACAGTAGGAAACAAGAACGATTGTGGCAGTTACTGTGCTGCTAAGAAAAGTTAGAAAATCAGGTTTTCAAAAACAATAGAGAGGGAGAG
>NW_015114871.1:59383-61320 GCF_001443285.1 Poecilia latipinna
TCCCTTTGCTCTGTGCTAAGCTGCAGCTAGCATAGCCTGTTGTGAATGCTTAGTCTACTTAGCATAGCTACCAGTGATGGCAGATAAATGATTTTCCTGTAACAATAAGTTGTTTCTCCACCAGTAGCACGTTTAGCAGTGAGTGAATGAAGTTGATTGACAGCACTAGAGCGTCCAACTGGTTCTGATTGGTTGTTTTGGTCAGAACTGTGCATTACTTTAGTTAGCAATAGTAATTCAGGAAGAAGGTGGAGGAGATTGATTGTTTTCACAGATTATCTGTCTCATAACAAACTGCTACGACATGGTGACAGCTTTTACAAATATGGAGAAAACATATTTTATTAAAGTGACATACTGCAGCTTGATAAAATGCAACTACATAACATTTTTTGAGAAGTCTGTATTGCTTCATATATATTTTGCTTATGTTGCCTATGACTGTTGCTCATGGGGAGACATGTGAAGAAGGTGATTCAACCTGGCCTTGTATTTTATTTTAGTGCGCATGCACTAACATGTATGCAGCCTGTTGCGGTTCCTCCTCTCATGGTTTTACTTTTTAAATATTTTTTCAATTATTTTATTGCACCACTTTAATTAAATAATTACTTTTCTACTTTTGCTGGAAGAGTATCTTCAATGATGTCGACTAAGAAAGTTAATTTTTTTCTTCGTTGTTGAGATACTTTTTATACTCTGCTGAGCGCAACAACTTGGCTGCATCATTTACACCAGGGATCAGCTGATTGCGCTGAAAGCAGCCGGCAAGGAGTCCAGATCCACTGACATCCCAGAGGAGATCAGGAGAAGGACACATCGGGGTTACAGAGGAGGAAACAAACATAGAACAGCGTACAAGAGCAAAAAAGAAGAAACAACAGAGGTTTATGGAGAAGAGAAGTTATAAGCCGTTTCTCCCTTCTGTTACCAGGGGAAACGTTAGATCTATGGCTAACAAGATGGATGAATTAACATCACTGTCCAGGAGCCAGAAGGAATACCAGAAATTAAGTTTAATGTGTTTTACGGAGACAATCCTGCACCCGGACATTCCTGGTGCCAATGTTGCCATCGAGGGCTACCGGACCGTTTGGGCTGATAGGGATTGCACCGAGAGCGGTAAGCGTAAAGGAGGCAGGCTTGCCATTCTAGTAAAGAACTGTTGCAGCCAAGCATGACTTAATGTTACACAACACAGTTTTACCAAGTTGCTCAAAGTATAAACTGGTATTGTTGTGTATTTAAGGTGTAAAGTTTACCTTCGACCAAACGCCCCCCAAAGGAATTCCAGCGCCCCCTGCCGTCCTCTGAACGCCCCCCGGGGGGGCGGTACCACCCACGTTGAGAACCGCTAGTCTAAAGTGGACAAAGCATTTGATATGGTTTGATGCTTCATAACCGGAAAAATAATAATAAAATAATATAAAATCAGCGTGATGCGTGACTCCGAGGAGAGCGTTAAAGCTCCTCACCGGGCTGAACCTGCATGATGCGGTTAGCGCTGCTCGTTAACCACTAACCGACCAACTGGCACCACAGACATAAACTTTATCAGCGCAGACAGAGCCAGGCGCTGGGCCGTGTTGAGATGAAAAAGCCGCACAAAATTCTTTGTCCACAAATATAAATCATTCTCCCCGCTCGCTCAACGCACCTCTGAAAGCGCGACTACAAGTTATTCCTGCAGTTCATGTAGAGCTGTGCAACCAGAGCTAACTAGTGTGGTGTTTAAAGTCTTACCTTGACCAAAAACTCTGGAAAGAATCATATTTCCTCACAGGGGGTTGATGTAAATATCCATACAGGTCAGCCTGAGTCCAGTTTGAGTGAAAGGAGGCGCGCTGAAGTAAACTTAAGACATCCAGCTGCTGCAGCACGCGAGGCAACGTGCAGTCGCCAGCGGTGTGATTGGTCCGGCTTTAAATGCATAAACT
>NW_015114871.1:64923-67940 GCF_001443285.1 Poecilia latipinna
ATAAACATATCTTTTAGGAATAAATCTGCTCTGCCAGTGAAGCGCTCAGAGCAACAGAGACGCTTACAAACCGGCTTAAAAAAAAAAAAGGAAAAAAAGCGTTTTTTAATTTATTATTATTTTCCTAAAAACATAAACAAGAAAGGCTTAGCCTGGTGGTGGGGCTTGTAAAGCATGGCGGCCGCCAGGCCTATAATATACTGGGGGAAACCCTGTAGTCTTTATTTCCTCAGTGCTGGATTTCCATCTTATGGACATTGTAAAATAACCTGGCACATATCCCCAAACCTTTAAGACAAGAAGCTTGAGCTTAAAAGACAGAAATGGACAGAAAAATCCTTAAAATCCCCTAAAGATTTCTCTGACATTACTTTTTATGTTAATCAGAAAATAGATTCAGTGTGTGGGAAGAGTCATGACATTTTTCTGCTGCAGCATGAACACCCCCTTCTACACTGCCCCCGCACCTCCTCCTCTGTTAGCCTCTCAGTGTGCAGTCAGATGTTCCAGGGCCTGCAGAGGTGACCTGCTGCCACGCTGCAGTGTTGTGTTGACAAAGAAGGCAGCTGCAGTGCCAGGAGCATCTCCCAGACAAACAGAGCAGATGCCTTCCACTAACAAACAGCACAGTGGGCTTCGGGTGGGCCTCCCTGTCAAGCCTCCACTACTCCAGTCAACTCAAAGTGCTGAGTTGAGCAACTGCAGCAGATAGTGTATCAGTAATACTGACTGCCACAGCCAACATGCTGAGAAGCTCCAGTGGGTTCCTGGTGTTCAGCTGCTGCTTTTTCCACCTGCGGCTTGTACTTCATTCAATTATAGTTTTGTTCACAAAGTGATTTTTTTTCATGTATGTGCACCTTATATTTATACATGAAATGGAATGATATCTTAATGGAGATGTCAAGGAGAAGATATTTAAGTGCAAAACACTGGTGACGGTTAATTCATCGTGCTTTTTGTGCAGAAATGAAAAACTCCTTTGTCCCTCGTGCAATAAAACTCTTCAACTCCTCACTGGAGGTTGGAAGGAGGGCTAACAGGAGTACAATAGAAACGGAGGAACTATAGAATAAAGCTAAATGTTAATGTTAAAAAAAAAAGTTGTTTAAGAGTTTGATGTATTGGTGCTGTGTGGGAGACTGAACTACAATTTCCCTGAGGGTAAAATCCCAAAGGGATGAATAAAGTTTCTATCTATCTATCTATCTATCTATCTATCTATCTATCTATCTATCTATCTATCTATCTATCTATCTATCTATCTATCTATCTAATTTCAAGGCGTCACATTCACAAAGTCATATTTCTTTAATGATATTTTCTAACATCTTCAAGGTTACATAGTTACATAATTTTGCTATAAAATGACATAATGTCCCTGGAAAATACATAAAACCACTCCTTTAAGATTTACTGTTTTGATGAAGAAGGAGGATAAAAGTTGTTCAGTTGTAGTAAAAAAAAAATGAATCAGCTGAAAGAATCAATAAGACTTGCATTAGTTAGAGCCACTTGTCATGCTGAGGTGAGGGATTCTACAATGATGCAGATAGAGAGTCTGCATAACTTTAATTAAATTAATTAATATTCTTTTTGGGTCATTACAATGATATTTCAGTTGTAGTTGCAGTGGTGCATATTTGTGCTATATTTGGTGCCTCATAGTTGTGATCCAGAAGTTTTCTGACATGTTCAGCCCCCAATAAAAAACAGTGTCAACCTCATGTTGCTGAAGATCAACGGTTATATGCCACATTAACAAATCCACATGAAGGGAATGCTGGAATGCTATTTACCTGAAGCAGTCTGTCATGGGTTATTGTAAAATATTACCAGATGGTGTGCATGAATTTTAATTAATTGTAGACTGCAGGGGAAGTAAAAGATAGAAATAAAAGATGTTTTATCTGTTGCCAAGCGATGAGCTACATCCATCATGTATGAGTGGATGGATTACAACACAGTATCAGAAGGTCATTTTCACACAATGATACAAGACTGTGAAGATACATCAGATGAACAAATCAGTTCCAGGCTTTCACCCCTTACAGACCTTTGGTCAGTTACTATGACTCCATTCACTCAGTTTTTTTAAACATGCAGTTACCATAATTCCATGTGTGTTATATGGCAGATGTCATCGCTGTGACATTTTCACCTGTAAACCAAATTGGAACTTAGTTTTCTGGATGTAAAGTTTATAATTGTAGCTATTTACTTGGTGATTTTAGTGATTTACTAAATCAGCTCTTTGTAACAGTTGTTTATAAGCACAGACACAGCCTTGGACCCAAAAGCAAAAAGACAAATGATGAGCACATCATTTGTCTTTGTGATGTTTTGCAAGCTGCTGTTAGCAATAGATATCTAATTATAATAATGTTAGAACTATACAAACTATAACACAGATTTAAATCAAAATTCTGGAGGCATTGGTGAACTGTGTTGAGTTATTTTGACTTGTTATTTTGACCTGTTTATGCCTGACCACTGAAAGATCCATGTAAGTAAATCCAGTTCATTTAATATTTATTTGAATTTATTTTAACAGGGAAATATTATGCATTTTCCAGGCACATGATGCCATTTTACAGCACAATCAAGTAACTGTTACCAGGGCCGGCCCAAGGCAAAAAGCAAACTAAGCAGCCGCCTAGGGCCCCAGGACCACTAAGTGGCCCCCTCAGTGGAGCTGATTTTTTATTTTTAGTAATAATTTCTATGTCATTATAATATCAAAAACACACAATTTCACTATGAAGTGGTTTGTTTTTACATTATTTCTACATACATTTGGTGATGTATGTAGAAATCTTTATTCTATGGACAAAAAGAAAAAAACAAATTACTCTTGGAGCCCCCTGGTGGCCGCGGTAGGTACCGCACACTTCGCCTGTGACGAGCTGCAATGTGCAGTGCAAATCCAAACGTCCAAAGGTCCAGTCAGAAGTTAAATGGCAGGCGGTGGTGAGGGGTGCAAAAAACACCTGAACACTTTGATTACTAGTTTTTCC
>NW_015114871.1:72889-74570 GCF_001443285.1 Poecilia latipinna
AGCTGCACAGATTTTATCAGTTTATTTTGCATTCCAAGAAACCTTGTTAGAAAAATGCCAAACATAGCCACTTCTTGTGAAAGGGTGGAAGTTTTTGCTCATACCTCTCCTTGCATCGTAATTACACTCATATTCCAATATGATGTCTATTCTACTAAAAAGGAGCCCAAACAATGCTGTCTTATACAAAAACTAGCAGGACTTAAAATGAAGATACACAGATGCTGTAAGGCAGAGCAGCCATGACAGCTGGTCTGCAGACGAGGGCGTTCTGTGTCTGATGCATGTGAAGAGGCAGCATGCCTGCCAACCTGTCCCGTCCCTTTGTCTGGTCTTTGAAGAGATGTCAAAACAAATCTGGATGCAGCTTATAACCTTAGGAAGACCTAATCGACCTTTCAAATCTAATTTACCCTCTACAGTATTTGTGCAACATAGTACTAATCAGTCAGTTTGAGCCATAACACATCCCGTCATGTCTCCAACTAGAAACTCACCAAACTCCACTGAAATTCCACTGAAAAACAGGTTTGCTGTTCTTCAGCAGGAGCTTACGATGAACACTCAGCCTCCAAACATCAACAAGAGGTATGATAAAAAAAATCAACACTACTGCCTCCCAAAGTGACCCAGAAACCAATATCTACACCAAAAACTCCAGGGGCAGCAAATGGAATAAACAATTTTTGTAGAGTAAAAGAAGACAATGCTTGCCTGCTTTCATAAGTGACACAGTGCTGATATAACAGAGAAAATACTCCCATTAAACATTGACGATCCAAACATTGAGAACCTAATCATACACATTGGACCTGATGATCTGCCCAAAAAGAATCCTCAGATTATGAAAAAGTACTTTCAACATCTTTAAAGCATAACTGAGAAATCTTTGATTTTTCAGTTATGTGGTCCAGTTCCAAAAGCAGGATGTGGAGATGAACATCATAGCAGATTGCTCACAATTAAAAAATGGCTTATTAAAGAACTCCCTGCTAGCTCAGTGACCTTCATCGAAAACCTGAAAATATTTTTGGAATCTTATTACCTGTTCTGAAAGGATGGAGTCACTTAAACAAGCTGGGTATTGCTGGGGTAAGCTGAGTCTTCACTGCTAATCTCTTCAATGCTGTTAACACCAGGCCTCTAACACAGGACAGTGTAAAAAACAATAAGATCACTGAAAGAGCATAGTCTGTAGAAGGACAAGCACAGAGCCACATGGCACACAGTGTCCCCAAACTGATACTGGTATTCCAACTCAAAACAATCCCGCTAACCCCATTCCTTCAACACCTTGTGGGAGGCAAGACTGCTTCTTGGAACCCTGGTGTCCCCGCCGCTTCTGCACCTACTGGATCAGAAACCTCATCTCATCTAGGACAGGACAGCTCATCAGATATTTTGTCACCTGAACTGATGTTTCTTAACAAAAATGTCTTTGTTGCAATAGGAAACTTCTCATGAAAGTGGACAGAAGTCACATGTGGGGTACTCCAAGGCTCACTCGTAGGATCCCTCTTATTCAATATCTATGTGCTCCCACTAGCTCAAGTTATAACAGTAAATACGATTAGCTACCATAACTATGCTGATGATACACATCTCTACATTACAATGTCACCAGGTGACTCAGAACCCATCCAATCACTAAACAGATGCTTGGAACAGAAAAAAATGTCTG
>NW_015114871.1:79827-84639 GCF_001443285.1 Poecilia latipinna
CCACCCACGTTGAGAACCGCTAATCTAGAGTCACCACATAGCTTCAGTTATTACAGCTAAAATCCAGCAATCAGGCCCAAAATTTAAGTGTAGTGATGGACTCTGAGCCACGAAAAGACATTTACAAAGTCAGTCTTCTGTCACCTTTAGAACATTTCAGGATCTCCTCTTGAATGACTAATCAAGAGGAGGCACTTGATTAGTCAAGAGTCTATAGATCTTTAGACTCTAGAGATCTAGAGAAACTCATCCAGGCATTTATTTTTAGTCGAATTAAAACTGTAGTTTTAGTGAGAACTAGTTGTGCTAGATGCACATTTTGTGCTAGCGCACCTCTCTAGGTGAGAACTAGATGTGCTCACCTGTGCAGATCTTATGCTTGTTACACTGTTGTCACACCATAGTTTTAGATTCAGGAGCTTCTCCCGGTAGGCTGATAAATTATAGTTGTTAATTACTCACGTTATGGTGTCTTCATCAGATTTTATTTTGGAGTTGGTACTGTGAATAGCAGAGCAGTCATGAAGTTCTTTTTTGAGGAAAAATTACATAAATTAATCCTAAAACTGATTAAGAGTAAAGGGTGTGACCAACCGTGAGTCCCTCCAGTTATTTTATAATTCTGTGATCACTGAAATTCACACAAAAACAATTAATCTGATGAAATCTGTACATCAGATTTTATCAGCAAGGCAGTTCATTTTACTTAATCAAAATACAAAAATCAAAAGTCATTAAAACAACATGCAGTCAAAATCAACAAATTCCCAAATTTTTTGCACTAATACATAATTGTGGGTTTGTTGCAAATTTTCTACAAAATTAGTTAAAAATATTGGATTTAAATGGTTTAAGCCAACTCCCACCTATTGCAACATTTCTAACTTCTACTACCCTTCTGCTTCAGTCTTACTTTATGTGAAGTTATAGTTTGTGGATGATATGGCGAATAACTAAAAGTCATATTTACCTTCATATGTAGGCGCAAATATTTCTAAAATAGAAAATTACTGATTTTGATCGCAAAAAAAAAAACAAAACAAAACACAAAAACAATCATAAAATCTTGGAGGGCCTGATCAATTTATTGTCACAAATAGTTTAACAGAGTGCTAAATTGAAATGACCGAGCATACAAAAAAATTCCTAGGAGAAAATAGAAGAAAAGTAAAAATGTTTTCATCAGTTCACAAAACTAAACATGTAGGAGCTCAGATGTTACTCTGCTTTCTCCAAATGAAGTCAGATGAGAAAATGGTTCCTGAGAAACTGAGGCTCAAAGCAATCCCCCTCTCACTGAAAAGATAACCAAACACTGTTTAAAACAGCCAGTTGTCCCATTTACACACTTTTGCAGTCAGCATTCCCACACGCCTGCATTATGACATAACAAGATAATTATGTACCATGGAAATGGGCCGAGCCTGGGAGCCTACTGCAGAGATACGGATAGAAGGACTGAGCAAAACCATTCTTTTCTCTGAGACATGTTCAGTTTCTAATAAGTTCTTATGTAGCAGCCAACAAGCCTCCAGAGCTGCTAAGCTCTTACTCAAACATGATCCCTGCCATGTTGGTGATTTGCAGGACAATTGGTTCACTAGTGATGTGAAAAGGTCAGACTGAGGGGCTTGTCCAGTCCCAAGCACTAAAGCTTCCATGCAGACCTCCACATCTGACCTGCAGGCTACAGGTCTTCATGTCCCCAAGAGGAAACCTGGCTGGCTGGTAGAGAGCTGATAAATCACCAGAGAGTAAGAAAAGAAGTCTGAGGAGCTGACAAAAGAGTTAGTTTCTTAATAACATGAATAGATTTGAATCCTAGATTTAAATATTTATAGAGATTCAAGTAAAAACTTCTATAGATTCCAACAAGAATTAAAACTAGCTTGTATTTTTATTAAAAAGAATAGATACAATCACATTTTTTGTGACATTGATATATTATTAACAGGTAGAATTTTCTTTCACTTTTCAGACACAAACTACTAAGGTCACGTTTGACAGGTAAACATATTTCTGATTCCATAAACAATACGTTACCAGTGACTTCTCTCACTTCAGGGTGACACAGGGCCACCTCTACAAGACCAGTTTTGATTGAGGTTGCACATATGTGGTTCATAGGATTTTTTTCCACACATTTTTTTTGAAAGAAGGGTGCCACTTGTGCCTTTGCACACATTAAAATCGAGTGCAGGCTAGCTTTACTGCATTGATAGATGGGGGTTCTGATGCTGGCTGTTGGCTCTGACACTTCTGATAATGCTGACACTACTGTAGGAGCAATAATAATGTTATTTAAAATATTAATTGCCTCAGTATGTTTGGTTCTGTGTTTTGAGTTTGAGTTTCTTTCTGTGTCTAGTCCTATTTTCCCCTGAGTCTCTGTGATGTCTTGATTGTTCCCACGTGTGTCTAGTTTCCCTGATTACCCTCCCAGTGTATTTAGTCCCACCTGTTGTCTTTGTCTGTCGGATCCTCGTCGTGTGTGCATCTGTCTTCCCTGTGCAACCTGTTTGGATTCTGTTCTTTTGTGGATTATTCATCATTAAACCATCATTCAACTTTATCCTGGGTCCGCCTGCGTCTTCCCTCATCTCACCAAACCTCCAGATCATGACACAGTAAGTCGCTGCCGCTCACCTATTTTTCTGTCTGTGAAAACCAGCCTTGGGTCCTCTCATAGTTTTTCCCTTTGCTGTGGAGCATAACAAAATTAATATCTACATTTCCACATTTCATTGAGTTAACATAATTACTGTACCGTGGCAGCATGTCCATGGATGACATGTAAAATAATAGTCTTTTTGTCCTCATGCGAAATCTCCATATGTAAACAATAACATGCAAGGTGTCTATATTTGTAAATCTAATTATGACTGAGTTAGTGCCTAACCAGCTATGAACCCCACTGGTATGTTTTGTATATATTTTATAGGGCTGGGACTTTAATGCAATAATTTTCATTTTATGTTATTTTTTTTTGTTAATTTAATTCCATTGATCGCTTTTTGGGATATATATATATATATATATATATATATTACAACATTTTTGCGTGTTTCTGGTACATCCATAAATCTGATGCATAAGCTATATCTGCAAATGACAGTGATGGATGACAAAGCTGCTTCTCTCTGCCCATTATTGCTTAATTTATTCTTCATAAACCGACCTGATTGGGCACAGGAAAAAACTATTGTGTTTAAGTTGTGCTAAAAGGAGTTAGCCAATTAGCAAAGCTATTCAAGCACAAAATAGCATCTCAATGCTAAACATGTTGCAGCAGCACAGATGACCCCAGTGTGAATGTCAGCATCTACAGTTCACATTTCTAAAGAAGTTCCATTTAACGATCAGAGCTTCCTGAAACACTGGAAAGCCGAATGCTAGAATAATGCTTTGGACCAATCCAGTGTTTGAAAAACTTGAATTACAAATTAAAAACAATAAATATCTATTGTTGAGTTCACATGCCTATCTATTTAATACTTTAGCAGCTGTTACATGTAAATTTCCCAACTATCGGACAGTAGAACATATTTACTGTCCGACAGTGAAATAGAATAAAAATACTGTCTATTCGATTATATTCAGTTTGACAGTGACTTTGTGTTGAGTGGAAGTAAACCTCTGGCTGTAACTACACAGTAAATAAAAGCAAAAGATGTTGAGACAGAAGAAAATTTATGGCTCTGACTGTTGGCATGGAGGAAAACATCATCATGACTGCTGTTCTACCCGAGTCCCTGCCTGTTCAGAACTGAACCCATTTCACTCTTCAAATATGTTGTGAAAGGTCATAATGCTGCTTTTATGCCTCCCGTTTTGTCAGGCTTTTGTTTCCATCTGCAGCAGAGTGATGTTGCCTCCACAGCAGTTTGCAGAGCAGGAGGGAACCTGCAAGACATGAGACAGTTATTTTGGGGATTCTGTATTTCCTATAGGTGGTTGAGCTTTTTGCTGGGAGCTGGCACAACGAGGCCACTACTCCTCCCTCAACTATAAATATGAGCAGCAGGTAAGAGCTTCATCTTGCAGTCCTTTTTTCCCACATTTTCGGCCTTTAACAGTGGGAATCTGGTTGCGAGAGCTAAAAGTGAGGATTTGCAGCAGGTACTCACACCCCCTCTCTGTGACAGTCCCTGCTCAGGAGCTTGATGTGGTGTCAAGGCCAGGTGCTGTAGTGGCTCAGCTCCTCTCAGCATTCCAGACAGGCTGATCCAGACTCTGACAGGCTTGGTCTGTAGGGACAGGCTGAGTCCAGACGCTGCTCTGACCCCGTTGCCCTCCTGTATGTTGTTTACCTTCAGGTGTTGGCACCTGCTCAAAGGAAAAAGAAAAACACAGCAATGTCTGCCTCCACCTTTCCCAGACAGAAATCAGAAATTGACAATGCTCAGGCTCAAAACACCTCAACCAGGCGCTGTGGGCCCTTTACAGCTGCCAAAAACTACCTGGACCTTGACCATGGCTTAAGTAGATTCTTGAGGCCAAATACACATGGAATCATTCTTTACCCCGACAAGAACAAAAGCGGTTTAATCAAAGGTTTCTCTGCTGCTGCTCAAAAGAAATAACACCTAGCACTCAGTTCATGTTTTAAAGCTGTATGATTAAAAGTTTGAGATCACAAAAAAGTGAAATTGATCTAAACTCCAAGAAAAACTTTCATAACTTCAGGGGAAGACTGAACATCAGCCACAAGGAAGTCCCTCTGTGAGTTGACTCGTTTTCTCAGTGGCTCTCCTGCTGGATATCAGTCCTTCCTTGTGAACAGGGGCGCTGCCAGGAATCCCCACCCCCCCC
>NW_015114871.1:88146-94968 GCF_001443285.1 Poecilia latipinna
CATGTCGTAGCAGTTTGTTATGAGACAGATAATCTGTGAAAACAATCAATCTCCTCCACCTTCTTCCTGAATTACTATTGCTAACTAAAGTAATGCACAGTTCTGACCAAAACAACCAATCAGAACCAGTTGGACGCTCTAGTGCTGTCAATCAACTTCATTCACTCACTGCTAAACGTGCTACTGGTGGAGAAACAACTTATTGTTACAGGAAAATCATTTATCTGCCATCACTGGTAGCTATGCTAAGTAGACTAAGCATTCACAACAGGCTATGCTAGCTGCAGCTTAGCACAGAGCAAAGGGAAGGAAGGATGAGCCACATGAGATTGTGATTGACAGCACTAAAACTCTCCTGGCACTGATTGGTTGTTTCTAGAGAGCACTGGGAGAAAGCAGAGGAAATAGATTTTTCACAGATTACCTCTCATGTCATACTGTCACAACATAATGACAGTTTGAACAAATATGTGGAAAAAATATATTTTTATAAAAGTTACATACTGCAGCTTTAATTTCACTTGGGAGAGAACGGGTCACGAGGGACGTGGGTTAGAGCTGCTGACTGACTGACTCATCTGTTGTTAAGTGGTAAAAGGTACAAGGGAACAAGTTAAATATATGAATATGTTGGTAATTTTTTTCCTTAATTCATTAAATGCTAATGAAATGGAGGCAAACAGTAGTCTGTAGCTATGCTAACTATGCTAAATGGTTGATAATCTCACACAGTCTACTCACCTCTCTTGGAGAAAAACTGGGTTATAAATTAACACTCTTGCCTTTTTCTCTCTCTCCCTCTCTATTGTTTTTGAAAACCTGATTTTCTAACTTTTCTTAGCAGCACAGTAACTGCCACAATCGTTCTTGTTTCCTACTGTCTGCTGCTGAACGGCGTCAGTCTGAAGGCTCCAAGCAGGAACGAACCATTTAACACAGATAGGGGGGTTCAGGGCAAATATGGATGCTTGTTTTTTGATCAGGGAGTGAGAACATTAAATTTTTACTGCTAAAAACAATCATCGAAAATACAATATGATTAATTTTGTAATTGAGAGGGCCACATATTTTTTTTATTTCTATGAACATTAAATAAATTGTGGAGGGCCCCCTGTTGGTCAGGGCCCCTAGAATTGTCATCACTTTTCCCCCCTATACAGCGCTCCTGCTTGTAGCCAAGAATCAAATCTACATGAGGATTTGTAAATACAATGTGCATGTAAATTTTTTGGCCCTTCACTTTAAAGGTTGGGGGACTGAACAGCAGTTGGAGAACACACGCCTACATGCGCACACGCAGACATGCATACACACACACACTAACTGATGCTTTACTGCTCACAGCTCTATTCTTGTTGTGCATGAGTAATTGTAAGGAATTATTCAACAGAACACGATTATGTACAAGACTTTTAAATGACAGATAAATCCGTTGCATTATGTTGATTGTTTTGCAAATGTGGCTGATGGTTCTGTTATTTGTCTCTGGTTGTGCAGCACCTGTTCTGTGTAATTAAACCAAACTTTGACATTGGATTCTGACTGTAGCAATCAACTGAATTCTACTCAGTTATGTCTGCTAACTGAAAATACTCTCTGTTTATAATTCAGTGTTTGGACAGTGAGAATCTGAGCCATGTGGACAACAGAAGCCCAGGCTGGTCAGAAGAGCGGAATTTGATTTGTAACATTATGAAAAATCACCAGAACTACCAAAAAACATTCTTAAATGTTGACACAATTAAGTTCTTTTCTCTTAAGTGTTGTAAATGTGCCAGATACACTGAGGTGAAAAAGTATGTAACCCCTTCCAGATTTCTTCTGTGGGCTTTACTATCAAAAGGTTCAAATACAAAGTCGTTTCAAGGCTTGGGGCTTTAACAGTAGTTACTAGCTGACCAAAATACTGTAAAAGCTTACCCAAAACTCATCCAGGCAGGCACAAAGCACCTACAGCAACACTGAAAGCTTTGCAGTCCTCACATCATACCTACATTTAAACCTGGTGGTGGCAGAGTGATGCTAAGGGACTGCTTTGCTTGACAAATCTGTAATTGATGGAGCCATGAATTCTGCAAATGACAATCTCCAGCCATCAGTTCATGACCTAAGGTCAGGGTCACTTGGGTTATGTAAGGAGGAAATTAGAGCTTTTTTTTTTCTGAAACATGAAGTCCTGTTGTGCGTTTTAAGTAAGTGTCACTTTTTAAGCATTAGTGTTTTAAATACTTCATCTATATTGGGAACAATGGGATTACAGTGATCCCTCGCTATAACGCGGTTCATCTGCTTCGCAGATTTTTTTGTGCAGTTTTTTTCACAGTGCATTGTATTCTGCGACCTGTTTGGCTAAACAGTCTCCAAGATCCTTCTCTACCTGTGTGCCAATAACGTTACGGTATTTAAATATAAGTAAGACAGATTGGCCATTCAGGAGATGAAAGCTGAAAACTTTGAATGCCTGATGGAAAAAAACTGGCCAGAATCGGCGCAAATCCCGACCAGACTCGCTTGACGAGATCCATCTCTCTGCCGTAGATACAGCTGTGAATCTCATGGGGCAGTTTGGAGGAGACGCTTTAATAACACGACTCCGGATCACATTAAGGCCCGATTGATGCACACGAACATCCGCTGACCTGAAAACAGGTTTTGTTCTTTGGTTTCAATGTAGAGTATTTTATTATGCTGTATAATAATTGGAAAACTAAAGGTAACTACTTCACAGATTTCACTTATCGCAGGTTATTTTCAGAACTCAACCCCCACGTAAAATAAGGGATCACTGTATTCATTCAGTTTTCTGATGTATTAGTGTGGTATTCTTCTCCAATGTCGCAGTATTGATTTTTTTTTTTGGGTCAACGGGTAATGAGTCAAAGTATCAATTCTCTATGAGTGCCCCAAAATGGTTTACAGGATATTAACAAGACTGAGTTAAAAAAAGTAGGTCTAGTTGCTACGTCAGTTCAAGAGTGCAGCATGCTGAGGTGAGTACTGGATCACAGCAACAATACGAATCTGTAATAGTGGTACATGTGTGTTTTAAATACACTGTGGGGGAAATGGCAGAGGCGCCTGCAGGATATTATGGGAGGGTATGCACAAAAATATCATCACACCCTGATCCACGCGAACACAGCCACATCCCCAACATGCATAAACTGCACAACCTAACCCACACAAACATGATATGCATGGCATAGAAACCGCCCAACTGTCCCAGATCCATTTTAACAGAACCCTGCTTTAAAATATCTGAACTACCCCTTTATTCTCAGAGCGTATTTTCTTCCATTTTGTGTCCAAGAATGAATGGGAGTTACAAATCTTAGGTTGTTAAGTACAGGACAGCAGTAAAGAGAATTCCCTGTTCATCTGAAACAACCTCAGCTTGCCCTGATTACGTCTCGCTTGCTAAACTGGGACCTGGGGATTAGGCAAGAACTCCCTGACAAAACTTGTAGGTCCTAATTCAGTTAACCAGGTCCAGTATGTGCACATGACTTCAAGATATCAATAACCTTATTTGATTATGCAGCTCCAGACGTGCATCTGATACTAAAGCAGTTAATGCTAAACAATGATTTATTTAGCCAATTAAACCTGTAACTAATTAGATGTGGACAACAAAGGAGCTGGGTGGGAACTTTCTCCAGTACACATAGGTTACTGCTTAGTCTAGTAGATATAATTGGGGTCTTTTAAGTGCATAAATTAGCACAGCAGCATACTTACTGTATTTCCCAATAGACCCAATCATTGTTAGAACATCTTTTCCAAACTACAATACACCCTTCTACATATTTGATCATGTTTATTTTTAATCGGATTAGCAGTCAGATATATTTTTTTCTTTCTGTACCAAATTATGAATAATGGAATAGGAAGGCATAATAATTTTCTCATTGCACATGGTGAATGTGGATAAATTGAATAAAACAGAAACAGGACCTCCAGTGTTGGGAAGCATGCTAACAAAGATAACTATGCTTCCTTTGCGGATTTATGCTTTATTGACAGCATCGTTTGTGCATAATGAAGTAATCATTGTCTAATCAAATGGATTAAGTGGGTTTTCCCTACATTTATTTATTCAATGAAAACTGTAGCTGAAACATTTAAATAGAGAATGTCCAAACGGTGCCTTTCATATTGGGTAATCACAATTTGAGGAATAATCACGGCCAAATTACAGCATCCCGCTTGTGACATAATCATCTTTCAGCAACTGGGTCAAAGTTCAAGGTACTCTCATATAATCAAAATTAAAAGACAATTCTAGTACTTCAGAAAATGGTGCTTAATTTAATTAATCAACTGATAAACAAGCAAAGCTCTTTCCAGGTCTGTCCGGCCGTCCGCCTATATGTCCATATTAGCTCTAATGCAACTGATTCTAACCTTACAATCTGAAATTCACTGTGGAAAAGTGGTTACTTATGTTACCCTGCAGCCTTGGATGGGCTGAGGGGAATGTAGAAATTCTCTTCCCTCAATGTCTGATGCTGTGGTATAAGAAAGACGCGACACGTTGAAATTCCTTTCTTCTGTGAGCCCAACCTTCTCTATGCCACCAACGCAACAGGCGTCCCTAGCAGTTGTGTGTGGAAATGTACGGAGTAACTAAAATCACACTAAAGAACTTATTACAACAAGAATTTAAAGATACAAAAAGAAAAATTCTGTTGGGGTGCCTATTTTCTTACTTATTGTTTTCATTTACTTCTGACTTGTTTTTCACCCTTCTACACTTAGATTAACCATAGATAAACAATGTAAGACATGAGACCACACTAATTGTTTGCACATTCATGGGAACATAGAGAAGATCTCTCAGTTGAAGGGTTTCACCTGCCAGAATATAACAAATATGATCAGGGGCCTCATGCATAAAGCGTGCGTGCGCACAAAACATGTGCGGCGCCATATTTTATGCACAAGTCGGCATGTATAAAAATTAACTTTGCGTCAAAGTTTGCATAAATATACGCACACTTTTTCCCTGGCGTGAAAATGTGCGGCAGCCATGCAAACTTTTTCTGTGAACAATATCGAACTACAAAGCGTCAAAACTCCCCTAAATACACTGAAATCTGACTTCATACATTTATTTAGAGCAGGAAGCATCGAACCCAATGTTGGCTTCATAATTTTAATATTTTGTTTAAACGTAAACAATGAAACTAAACAAAAATAAAAGGATGTGAAAACCTCACTAGAATGTAAATAATACATTTCCTCAGTTTTTGTCTCCTAAAGATTGGCCTGTGCGCTGAAGCGCATGAAACGCATCTGTGGGGTAATTTCATTCTAACTGAAAAAAGAAAATGGGGTTGGATCAGCAGATTAACTCCAAACAGGTTTGATTATTTTTAAGGTGATCAAGGTGTGTATGCAATCACACGTATCAGTAGCTGCGCAAAGGTGAGCCGCGAAATTGTGGAGCGCTTTGGTTCTGATGGAGAACATCACCGATGGAAGGATTCAGAGGGAGCGATTGATCAGAGATCATATTGATAGTGTTTTATTATCTTTTTTTTAAATCCAGACTGATCATCCTGGAGCTCTGAGCAAAACTTAAAGAGAGCTGTGCAGTACCGGTACCGGTCCAGCTGCAGTCATCCTTCAGTGGAGCTGCCCGCTTTGTGAATGCGCTTTATGGACATAAAGTATCTTTATTCTGCAAATGTACAATATGCACATGATTCCACTATTTAGAATAAACTGTTGTATATTTGTCTAATTCAAAGACGAAAAGGAGTCGGGTGGATTATTCAGATGAACTTTAGTGAATAAAACGGAATCAACGAATCATACATAATGATATACGACAGAGTGTAGGAACTCTTACATAGCTCTTTCTGGGGGCGAAAAAAACCCCTCAAATTCTTCTTCATCTAACTTCAAGTTCTTCTTCTAGTAGTTCTAAAGCATCATGGGATATGTAGCCAATTCTGTTAAAGGTCCACAAATAGTCCGTTTTGAACCAGATGCTAACTAAATCTATAAAATAACTGCAACTAAATAGTTACTTATATTAAGTTATAATATCCCAAATAATAAGTCCTAAGCAAATTCTAGTTAAACCCAAAACAAATTCTCAAGAGCCCCCCCTCCCCCCGATAAACAACAGTTTATCTAAATTTCCAAAGGATATAGCAGCTGGACCGGTTGCCGCCAAACAGTCCCGGCTGTCGTTTGGACAGCACACGATCTCACCAGTCCATCACGGCCTGGAAACAGTTCTTCAATTCTTCCCAGCTTCCAGCTCTGCCTTGGAGTCTTGTCCTCTCCAATGAGCACTACATCCCCCACCTGCAGGTTGGATGGCGTCGGGGAGTCACACCGATGCGTTGATCTTAAGTCCAACAAGTATTCCTTCCTCCATCGATTCCAGAAGTTGGTCATGAGTCTTTGCCTGTAGCGCCATCTCCGGGTCATCTCTTCCTTGGTTGCTGTTGGATGCTTGGTATCAGCTGAAAATACTCTTGGAGGCAAACTAGTGAGTCTTTGGCCCACTAAGAAGTGAGCAGATGTCAGAGGCTGTGGCTCATCCACATCATTGTGCATGTAGAGGTCTGGAATTTACTATAGCCTCTGCTTCAGTAAGAGTCGTCCACATTTCTTCAAAACTTAGTTTTGCTCTGCCGAGTACCTTTCGTAGGATTACTTTTACTGACCTGACGAGTCTCTCCCAAAATCCTCCCCACCAAGATGCTCGTTCAGCAATGAACCTCCAGGTGATGCTCTTCTCAGAGAAGAAGTTTTGCAGCTGTGGATCTTTAATGCTCTCCCAGAGCTTCTTTAAATCCTGTTCAG
>NW_015114871.1:97156-101495 GCF_001443285.1 Poecilia latipinna
AAGAATGAACGAAACATACATACATGACAGAGAGTCGGAACTCAGCTAAGATACAAACTAACTGCGGCTGTTAGGAAAAGAATTATCATCACCATGGAAACAGGTTCCCGAGCAACATGGGATACGGAGTCCGCTTTGCCATAGGCCACAAATAGTCCACTTTCTAACCAGATACTAACTACAAAATGACAACTAAATCTATGAAACAATTACAACTAAAATAGTTATATTAAACTACAATATCCCAAATAATAAGTCCTAAGCAAATTCTAGTTAAATCAAATCAAACAAATTCTCAACATCCTCCCCCCCGATAAACAACAGTTTATCTAAATTTCCAAAGGATATAGCAACTGGACTGGTCGCCGCCAAACAGTCCCGGCTGTCGTTCGGACAGCACACGATCTCACCAGACCATCACGGCCTGGAAACAGTTCTTCAATTCTTCCCAGCTTCCAGCTTTGCCTTGGAGTCTTGTCCTCTCCAATGAGCACTACATCCCCCACCTGCAGGTTGGACGGCGTAGGGGAGTTACACCGATGCGCTGATCTTAAGTCCAACAAGTATTCCTTCCTCCATCGATTCCAGAAGCTGGTCATGAGTCTTTGCCTGTAGCACCATCTCCGGGTCATCTCTTCCTTGGTTGCTGCTGGATGGTTAGTATCAGCTGAAAAGTGTCTTGGGGGCAAACTAGTCAGTCTTTGGCCCACTAAGAAGTGTGCAGGTGTCAGAGGCTGTGGCTCATCCACATCATTGTGCACATATGTTAGAGGTCTGGAATTTACTATAGCCTCTGCTTCAGTAAGAGTCGTCCACATTTCTTCAAAATGTAGTTTTGCTCTGCCGAGTACCTTTCGTAGGATTACTTTTACTGACTTGACGAGTCTCTCCCAGAATCCTCCCCACCAGGATGCTCGTTCAGCAATGAACCTCCAGGTGATGCTCTTCTCAGAGAAGAAGTTTTGCAGCTGTGGATCTTTAATGCTCTCCCAGAGCTTCTTTAAATCCTGTTCAGTTCTCTTGAATGTCATGGCGTTATCTGAGTAGATCACTTTACACAAGCCTCTTCTTGAGATGAATCTTTTTAGAGCCAGCCGAAAGTTTGTCGTGGACAGGTCTGAAACCAGCTCTAGGTGGACTGCTCTAGTTACAGCACAGGTAAACAGTGCAACATATGATTTTCTCATGGAGCCTTGTTCCTTTACATAGAGCGGCCCTGCAAAGTCTACACCTGTGACCTCGAATGGTGGGGATTCTGTTACTCTATTTTTTGGCAGTGGTGCAGTAGTCTGTTGTTCCACCTTGGCACTGAATTTCTTACAAAATGTGTATCTTGACGCAACTTTCTTGACCACTTGGCGTGCTCTCACGATCCAATATCTTTCTCTAGTTTGCACTAAAGTGTCATCTTTCTCTAGTTTGCACTAAAGTGTCTCGTACACCTGCATGCATCATTTTCTCATGTTGACACTGCACCAACATTTCTGTGTATCTGTGATGACCAGGTAAAATCCATGGGTGTCTTTCTCTGTATGAAAGTTCAGATTGTTGCAGCCTTCCTCCAACAGAAAGCAGCTCATCTTCATCCAGAAATGGTTTCAGTTCTCGAATTTTAGAGTCAGAGTTGAAGCATTTATCTTGCTTTAGCATGTCAATTTCTGACTTGAAACACTGATTCTGAGTCACTTTTATCCAGTGTTTTTCTGCCTTTTCCAACTCTTCTGTTGTCAGCTCACCACTGATTTTTGCACTTGAGCGGGCATTTGTGATAAATCTCCTTATCCAGGCTGTCACTCTGAGCACTGTCCTTAGCTTGCTGTATTTTTCCAGCTCTAACATTGGTTTTAAGTACTCGGCATCTTGATTGACCAAGTGTACCGCAACCTGGTGTTTGGATCTCATTTCAGATCTCACCTCATCTTCCTGAACAGGTTCCTGGATGTTTTCTGACTGATCAGGTAATGTTAGTCTGCAAGGTCCATGCCACCACAATGTGCTCTGGATCAACTCTTGGACAGACAACCCTCTGGTGGGAAGATCAGCTGGATTGATTTTCCCTTGGCAATGCGACCATGCCTGTGGATCAGTTAGAGACTGAATTTCTGTAACTCTGTTGGACACAAACTGCTTCCACTTTCCGGCAGAGCTTCGAATCCAATGCAGCACTATCATAGAGTCTGTCCATAAATGTAGCCGGGTTTGGTCTAGTTGAAGAGCTTTAATGAGGGTGTTCCCAAACCTGGCGGCTATTACAGCTCCCATTAGCTCCAGCCGTGGCAGTGTCATCCTTTTAAGTGGAGCCACCCTGGACTTAGATGCCACCAGACTCATTATCATTTCCCCTTCCTTAGTTTTTCCTTGCAGATAGGCGACTGCACTGTAGGCTCGTTCACTTGAGTCACAAAACACATGTAACCTTACATCCTGACTGTTTAGTTGCATGTCCATTTTGTGCCATCGTGGGATTGTCAACTGGTGCAGTTGAGGGAGCTCTGAGCACCACTGCTGCCACTTCTTGGACAAATCATCCCACTTTACTCCTCTCTCCCACATTTCTTGAAACAAGCACTTAATTCTGATGGTGAAAGGGGTCAAGAAGCCCAACGGGTCAAATATGCGAGCAGACGACTGCAGGACGCTTCTTTTTGTGTTCTTTTTCTCCTTCAGAATGTCCAGCAATCCTCTGAGATCGAACACAAAATCATCCGTTACTGGTCTCCACACTAAGCCCAGGACCTTTAGCACTGATCCACATGTCTCTGGTTGTGTGGTGCAATCCATTGAACTTCCTTGCCACATTTCTTTGAGCTCATCCGAGTTTGTTATCCATTTACATAGCTCCATTCCTGCAGCAGACATAATGTTCTTAGTTGTGGTAGTCACTGTGAAGGCCTCTTTCAACTCACTGGAACTTGAAATGAAGTCATCTACATAGAGAGATGAGTTGATGGTTTCCACCACTTCTGGTTGTTCTGACTGGTATTGTCTCAGATGTTTCCTTATAGTAGCTGCTAGTAAGAATGGGCTTGATGAAGCTCCAAACACCACTCGTGTCATTCTGAGCACAAGCAAATGTTCATCTTTGTCATCTGTAGGTGGTCCTGAGAACCACAGAAATCTCACTGCATCACGGTCTCTCTCTGATAGCGATATTTGCAGAAATGCCTTTTTAATGTCTGCCATATAGGCAATATGATGCAGCCTGAACTTGAGCAGAACACTCATCAGGTCTGGGTTTAGATTAGGGCCTGTTATGAGACAATCATTCAGGGATGGGCTTCCCTCTTCATGAGAAGAAGCATCAAACACAACTCTTAGCTTTGTTGTTGCCTTATCTTTTCTTATCACTGCATGAAGAGGTAAATAGTATGTCACACTGCTTGCAGCAATTTCCTCTCTTGGCACCTCCTCCACGAATCATACATGGTGATGTATGACAGAGTGTAGAAACTCGGCTAACAGCTCTTTCTGGGAAAAAAAAAACCTTCCAAATTCTCTTCTTCGTCTAACTTCAAGTTCTTCTTCTAGTAGTTCTAAAGCATCATGGGATATGTAGTCCATTCTGTAAAAGGTCCACAAATAGTTTGTTTTTGAACCAGATACTATCAAATGCTAACTAAATCTATGAAATAACTGCAACTAAATAGTTACTTATATTAAGTTATAATATCCCAAATAATAAGTCCTAAGCAAATTCTAGTTAAACCCAAAACAAATTCTCAACATAAATGTCCAATTTACCCACTCAAATGACTCTGACATGCTGTCTGTCTTTAAATCCCGGCTGAAAGCGCTACTGTTCTAACAGGCATTTGCATTATGCATTTATTTTCTTATTATTATTATTTAGATTTTTTTTTTCTTTTTAAAAAATGTATTTTTATTTTTGTGAGGTTACCTTATGTTCATTGAAAGCACCTTTTAAATAAAATATATTATTATTATTATTATTATTATTATTATTATTATTATTATTATTATAAATACTTATACTGCTACAAACAAGGACGTTGCCATGGTTATTGCCCCACGTGGTGGCAGACTTCGGGGTATTTATACTAATTTACATATGTATTTATGAGAGGCGGACCAGCAGCTGCACTCAATTTACCACAAATTGGGATGTACAAAGGAAAGGTGTGGTAAAGGTACATCCACATTGTTTTGTGCGCCGCACTTTTCTAAATGTTTCTGTACGCAAAGTTTTAGTGTGAAAACTGTGCAGTCTTTTTTGCATGAGGCCCCTGGTCTTTTACAGGTTCTAGAAAGATTTAAATCAACCTCATGTGTACGGAACCAAACAACAGATTACACTCTGTCATTGCATGTTTAACAGCCA
>NW_015114872.1:0-590 GCF_001443285.1 Poecilia latipinna
TCGGGTTTTGCAGTCTTGGGCAACTGTGTGGTCTACAAGGAGTTGTCGAAGTAACCATTCCACCCTCAGTCTTTGCATGTAACCCCTCTGACTAGGGTTACTTGAGTAGTAGCATTCCAACAGATCCATGTTTTCGTCTCTCGCCCATTTCCGTCTTGTTCCAGTAGCCCATTTTTCATCAAGGTGCTCTGGTTCCCCAGCACCTGACGCAGACCTTGTTTGGCCGGGCGACGTCTGAGCCGGCATGTTATGCATATCAATGTCTCTCATGGTATGAGGTAGGCTATATAGCTCCAAGGGTCTTGCCTAAGGACCCACACTGCATAGCTCAATTGCATTGTTGTAACTCGCCCCAGCCCGGATTCGAACCCCGGTCTCCCGGGTGGTAGACTGGTGTCTACCGGGTGGTAGACTGGTGTCTACCCACTGAGCTATACAGTCAGCTATATATATATATATATATATATATATATATATATATATATATATATATATATATATATATATATATACACACACACATAGATACATGTATATACATACATATTGCAATATGTATGTGCAATATGTATATGCACATACATATTGCT
>NW_015114872.1:3969-33263 GCF_001443285.1 Poecilia latipinna
ATATATATATATATATATATATATATATATATATATATATATATATATATGTATGACTGACAATGCAGTATGTTTAAAGATGTTGAAGTATAGAATTAACCAATCAAATCTGAGTTAAATGGATAATATAAAACAGATTATTCTAGAGCATAATGTCTCATTCTGATGCTTTTCCTCAGACACACAGAGATCTACGAGGGACACTGCAGGTTAACCGGGAGAACAAACTCAGCCTCTGTGGGCAGATTCAGCAGAGCCCCTCCAATTCAAATCAACAGACAATAACAATTAAAGCAAACTTCACCCATGAGCTACAGGTCAGTCCCTCCACCCTCAGCCTCCACCCTCTTTCTGTTCTACGATGTTACATTGAATACTGAAGAACATTTTTTTTTTTTTTTTAGGTTTGTTATTGAAATTATTTTATTGAAAACATGTTTAAACGTTCAAAAGCAATAAACTCCCCAATTTCAGATCAACTATTTGAGGGTCTTCTGCTGATATATATATTTTCCAGATTATCAAATACTGATACAACATATTGACAGCTTCAACAGATATGTGAAAAATAAAGATTTTTTTTAAATAAAAGTTGTATACTGCAGTTCTAAAGAAAAATCCTTCATTACATTATTATTATTTATTACAAGTAAAACTCAGGACTGAAAAAGAGGCTTTTTTCTATGTCAATGTTTTGTAGTCAAAATATAATATAATATTAACCATTTATCAGATTCTACTAGTTGTTGTTAAACTAACTAAAGATAATATAAGTTATATCTGAAATTGGGGATGCACCGATATAAAATTTTGTGCCGTTATCGATATCCGATATTAATATTATAGTTATACTCAATAACCACCAATTAACAATATCATACAAGAGGAATAAATGCTGCAAGTCAATGACTTGATGCAATCTGCTGGGTTTCCTTAGAAACTTTTTATCTAAGGAAAAACATTTCTAATAATTAATTGAGCATACAGCACTGTTGGACAACTAGGATCAATTGGAATGTATGTGTGATTGAATCCGAATAATTTTTTTGTAGAGTGCCTTTGCTGTGATTTGCTGCTATATAAAAAAATTTAAATCAAAAACGCGACCACACCACTGACGTTGCTTCTCTACTTCACAATCCTGCACTGCATCACCGTCACATGACCAAGCAAAAACCAAACCCCTGAAACACAAATGGCAACGAGATGGACATGAACATTGGTTGTTATCGGACCAATAATGATATGTTAAAAAAATATTTACCAACATTTTAATGTTGATACCAATGTTAATGCACATATGAGTGGATCAGACCTTCATTCAGGCATTTCTGTTCCAGCTGCAGCTGCCCTCCTCTGCTCTGATGGAGGGACACTTACACTGGATCCCTAAACACAGCACTGACTTTGACTACCAGGCCAGAGGAAAGCTGAGACTAGAGAGACAGGAGTGCACAGTGAGTGTTAAAGACATAGCATGCATTCAGATCAATGCTTGCTAAACATCCAGCACCAGGCGGCCATGTTGGTTTTGCAGCTCTCAGTGCAGCTAAACGGAACAGCTGGAAGAGTCGGCCTCTGTTCCTCTCTCGCTCATCCCTTCAAGTCGAAAATTCCCAAAGCGCTAGAGGTGTGCACTGTGAAAGCATCAAAATATTTGCTGTTGTCGTTACATTTTCTCATTTTCCAGTCAAACTGCGTGCATTATCCAGGTGAAAGCTGCTGTAGACGCCTCAGAGTTTGGCAAAGGGAGCAGTTCATTGTGTGTGAGAGCGAATGGGAAGAACAGGGTGACTGTGACCGGTCAGATGTTTCACCGGCTCCGGAATCCAGAAAGAGCGGTGAGACTGGACCTGGATCTCTCCCAGAACCTCCTTCCGTCGGTCAGCGCCCTGCAGCTGAACATGGCAGCCAACGTGTCAGCAGACAGGTTGGTTTGCCATTGTCTGTGTGTCTGAGGAAATGTTTCGTAGATCTGTAGTAGTTTTTATTTCCTCGCCTATTTGTCCTCCTCCAGCGTGTCTCTGCATGGCTCCGTGACACAGGGACAGGAAGCGCTGCTGGTCCAGGTCAAAGGGTCACGGATAAACTCCCAGGTTCTCCGGCTGGCTTTGTTGGGGAATGTTCACCATTCCATGTCCATATTGGAGGCTCTGCCCTCAGTCCTGGGTCTGGATGGAGTGTTAGAGCGCTCTGATACTTTAACAGAAGGTACAGCTTTTCATTTCATTTTCATCATTGGAAAAGTATTCACGCCCTGTTAACACTTCCACATATTGTCATCATAAAACACAAACCATAAGATAATGTTATCCAGCAGAGCAACACAAAGCAGTGTAAAGAGGAAGCAAAACAATTTCAGGAATTGGCTCCTTTGATTTAATTAAAGTATTATGTAAAATCCACTCTTTTGAGTTTTACATGATGTTTTAATGTTATTCCCTCATCAAAAACATAAGTGCAATGTTGCCTTTATTCTTTTATGCATGTTTGAAAAATCCTTGAGTCTCCCATGTCCACCATGCGGAGTTCCTAAACTCTTGCTCCAACAAAGTCCGCCCATTTCCTCAAAGCTCCTCCCCTCGCACCTCCTCTCACTCCTCCAGACTAGCCAACAGCAATTAGCAAACATCTGGTAGGAGTGCAATTGCTGAGCACATTATAGGAGCTACTTCTCAGGCCAAAGCTCCTAAGAACGGCTATAAGCATCATAATGAGAAATACTGTTGTGATGGTGTAGTGTTTGTCTTAAAGAGAAAGAGGCCTAATTTCAAGGTGTCAAATTGGGAAGTTTAATTGTCTTTCAAGTCATGTTTGACATATGCAGCATTTTTATAACAAGTAAAGGCAACATGGTAACTTGATTTTGCTATAAAATGGAAAATTGGTTATGTCGACCCTTTAAGGGGTATCAGTTAAATTTTCAAATAAAATACGTAGAAGTTTGTGGTTGGAGTGTAAAATGAGACAGAAAGTTCAAAGGGCACAAACAATTCTGAACAGAACTGTATACAGTAGAATGAAACTGATTTTTGTCATGGTATGCTACCTGATTGGTGCCAGTTTTACTAGAGAACCCTCCCCCCCTCCGCTCCCCTACCACAAATCCCGGTAGTTTTAGCTCTGTGTGCATGTTGCTGCAGGCCACCTGATGGTTAATGTGATGGAAGCTGTACACAGCATAGAGCTGAGACATCAGCTGGATGCTGCAGAAGGTCTGGTCAAAGGAGAAGGAATGATGGGAGGTGATTACGAGCGGACACAGGCCCAGCTCTGTGTTCGGTCCGGACTCCAGAACATGTGTGCTAACGTCAGCCGCCACCTGGAGAACCGGGGAAACGGACAGCTCTCTCTTCAGCTTTCTCACTCTTTCCATCGACTCAACACCACAGGTGAGCTCTATAGATTTTCTTTAAGAACTGTAATATAAGAATGTCCAGAATAGAAGAGAAGTTTTTAAAATATTGTTTATTATAAAGAGATCATGCTGTTTCTGTAAGAGCTGTTTCTGTAAATCAGGGTTTTTATTTTAAAATTCCCCGGAGAACGCAGAGCCTCTGAGACTCCCAAAATATACAATAAAACAGATCAACCTGGCTGCAAAGTCCAAACATTTAGCCTTCCTGTTGTCTCCTGATAACCTTCCACTCTCTCAGAGCCTGAATAAACTGCAAACACGTCTCTGCATTTTGCAGAAAAAGCAGTTTTCTTTTGAAAAGTTTCTTTCGGCTCCAGTAATTGGTTCCAATAATTGTTCAAGTTATCATTCAGGGAGTTTGAAATCTTCCCATTACGATCATTAGCCAGTTCCTCCAGATTTTTGCAATTCCTTGATTGCAAAAATTCATGCAAAATCCACAGAAAAATTCCTGGATTTTCTTACACTGCTGTGCTGCATAATCGTGAGTTGAAAATTTTCCACAAAAAAGGTTAAACACGTTGGGGTTAAGTGACTTCTAACTCCTACCTGCAGGTGGCAGTATTTCCTACTTATTCTACACTGCAGCCTCAGTCTTACTTGATGTCAAGTTATAGCCTTATCCATGTAGCAGATAACAAAAATTGAGTTATTTTAGTTCTTTAAAGAAAATATTTTTAAAGTAGCAACACAAAATCAATTATTTTGATTGCAAATAAACACAACAGCAAAATCCTGGAGGAACTGATTAGCTCATTGCATCTCTAATCATAACTCAGTACATAAACACATGCATTTATATATCTGTTAACTAACTGAGGTTGTGGTTGCAGGCGTTCCTGGTGACAGCAGTGCTAAGGTGAAGTGGACCCAGGACGAGGTTGGACTGTCTGTCCTATTAGAGCTGCAGGCTGGAGCTGAGCATGTCAGAGCTGAGTTCCTCAGAGATAGGACAGACCAGCAGTGGAGCTACTTCTCCAGGTTCCAGCATCAAGTCGAAGCCCTGCAAACAAGAGGCCTGCCAGACTCATTCCAAGCCAGAGCACAGCACCAGGTGCAGGACGGCTGTATACTTTGTCTTTGAAATTATTTTAACCAGAATGCATTAAGAAATCATCTCTCTCAGGATGTTTATACCCATGGTAACATGTCTGTTATGTTTTTTTTCTCCTCAGTTAGAAACGGGAGGATTTGACATAAGTCTGGCTCTTAGCGTGGAAGATGAGAGAACGGCAGAGATGTTTTTTAGTGTGGGGTCAAAAAATAAGACGTCTGCTTTGGTCTTGATGCTGTGGCAACACATGAAGCTATTCCAGGGTCACATCCCCAATTCTTTACAGGTGCATTTTACATTATTTAGATATATATTAACGATTCCTTTAAAAAATGTTTTCTTTGGCCTGGAAATTATTATTTTTTTGTTATAATGACAGAGCCTTCCTTCACATAGCACTTCGACAACACCATGAAATTAAGAGGCATGCCAGAAAGTAGATGGAATGCAATCTCCAAAGGATCCTGTCACAGCCCTGCCTGCAACAAAAATGATTCATATGCAAAATTCTCCCCTTCAGTAAAAGAAATGTCGTACTCAGATGCTTTGCATACAAAGACATTGGTATGCACTGTCTTCCCCCTTGAATAGAACTTCAAGATTGTAAAACACACGCACACCTCCAAATTGTGCATATATTCACCTTAACAATACACATAGGGGAAACTGTCTTAGCATTAACACAGAAGCTAATAGCTAGTAGCTACAGTCTTCTGTATCGTCTCTCTTCAGAGTACAGTCAATCAGCAGCAGGTGAAGTAAATAGTGCTCCGGGATTGGCTGCTTTGCAAATGGCAGCCTGGTCAATCCTTTGCGCCTGGTCACACATGCGCTGACCACATGTGTGGACACACATGTGCTGATGTGTGACCACATGTGAACCCATGTGGTTCTCATGTGGTCACATGTGAATTTCATGGAATTTTTTTTGTAATAATGACGTGAGGTACCTTGACAAATGCCAGAAGAAGGGATGGGGGTATTGAATTGAGCAACTGCGATTGTTTTTCCAAGTTGAAGAAACCATAATAATTAATGAGAATGACACTTTAATTGCCAAAGATAAAGAAGAAGAAAACAAAAAAACTGAGGTTAAAGAAGACATGGAAGTAGTTGAACATCCGGGAGACGAGGAAAACGATAATAATAGCCTTGGCTTCTTCCTGTTTAAGTCAAGTTAAAGGAAGGTATGGGTGGGTATGAGCCGACCCATACCTTCATTTTGATTTGATCAAATCAGTGACAACAAACACAAATCGGTTTTGACCAAAGTTGGATTTACCACGTCAGGTTTCTTAAAGATGTGTATTCGGCGATCGGCCAGAAAACTGCAAACAGTGCAAACCTTCCAGAAAGGTGATCTCTGGCTGCCTCAGTGCTGAGCATGTAAACTCGACCATCTCTCTCAGGTGCAAATTTTACCAAAAGGATTTTTTTGTTTTCGCAGATGAACTGCACAGGAGTCTCCACTGAAGACCGACTCTCAGCCCACTGCTTTGGAAATGTGGCAAACCGGCCCGTGGAGGTACGAGCTGTTCGCTCTGACAGACCGCACCGTGGCCTCTGCTATGGCCTGTCGCTTATTCATGTTAGCTTATGGCTCCAAGCCAAAGGTTGCTACCGTTCCAGTGGTCAGAAGGAACTTAAAGCCAACCTGAATCATTCTTCTGTGAGCTTCCTGACATATTTAGGGCTGCCCAGCAAATCTGGCGTTAGGCTCCTCCTTCGGCCTGGCTCCCAGAGGTGGGTTCTGGGGACTGGGATGGTGGCTGGCCCTTGGAGAGCAGATCTAAGAGCGGGACTCAGGGTGGAGTCTCTCAGGCTGTATGCTTGGCATGGACTGCTTCAATATGGAACTCATAGTGATACACAAAAAGCTGCAGTGACGGGCCATGTGAAGATGAAACGATTTTGTGACGCTAGAGCAGAAGTGAGTGTTTCCTGGAACTTTACTACTTCCTACCTGTTAGCTGCTGTACGATGCACAGAGGTGGGGAGAGCGGTCTGGGTGCAGGTTGGGAATATTCTGGGTCCCTTACAAAACAAAACGTCTTTAGTCTTTCATGGAGAAACAGGGAGCAATGGTCTTAAGGGATTCCTGAGCTATGAGGACCAGCAAGGTTTTCTTAAATTGTTTCTGTTTATGCTAGCGAAGGAGCACAAAGTTGAGGTAGGATGGAACCTCAGTGCCACTCTCATCCCAAACAAAGTGGATTTCCAAGGATCGGGTAAGCTCCACCATTCTTCCTTCTCTGGAAGAGCAAAATTGCTCATCAGCGACGGATCTGCACAGATTAACTCCACCGCCGTTTGGAAGCTCTTCACGTCTTTCTCAGCTAGCTTTCTGCAGAAGATAAAGCCACAATGGCTCCTCACCATGACCGCGTCTGCCACACCGAGTCAAGCCCAGGTCAAGATGGAGAGTGATGCGTGCCAACTGCTTCTCTTGGCAAACAGACGCCAGGAAGAAGAAAAGGAGAGCAAGTGGACGCTTTTTGCCCATCAGAGATGTTTCCTTCTGAAGGTTAGCGAGGAAACAAGGGACCAGAGAACTTGTTTCCCTTCAGAGAAAGAGCAAAGAAACCATCTTCCCTGAAAGATGATTCCAGCCTTTCTGACCTTTACGTTATGTTATGGATAACGGAAACGATGCTGCGTTGCCTGTTTCCTGTTTAATAACGTGGACCTTAAAGTAGCCCACAGTCGTGGTCGTAGCAGCTTACAGCAGGTCAGAGGTTTACATCCACTTATCAGGCTCCTGAGCTGCTGAGCTCCTAAGAACATCATGGAGAAACATTGGTGTGATGACATGCTGAAAGGGACGAGTGTTAGAAAGGGTGGGAGATTCTTAAAGGGACAGAGGGCAATTTTAAGATGTCAAATAGGGCTATGAGGTGAAGTAAAACATTTTAAAATATAAATACATATACTCCGAGACATTAGCATCACTTCCAGTCAAAATAAATTTGTTGGTAAAATGAACTTTAACCTTGAATCTGCCATGAGTGTGGACAGTTTCAGACTTAGCTGTGTTTAAGTAGAGCTGTATTTAAAAATCTGCTCTTGTGTGGATTAAAGAAAATCCACAGTAAATTCCAACTTCTTCACCTCATTCTTACTGTAAAGTTTTTGTTGTATCATTCTTCAACCTTGAAGAAAGAAACACATGATTAAAAAGCATAAAATTTATACAGCATTCATGCTGACGAGAAGTGGGTATAAAACTCTGACAGGGACTTTCAGCATTTAAGCAGACATGGACGATGGTTACTCCAGCAGTTTAAATTTGTACAGGGAATTGAATTTAAGAAACTCACAGGAAAAAACTTTTTCTATTAGTCTGCTAATGTAGTGTCTGCGCATGTTCTTTATTTGTCCTTTTCCCTCAAAATAGTAACTCGTTGTGTCTAAATTCTTATAGTACTGATGCCCATTATTAAGTCATTTCCTTTTCCTCCTGCAGACTCTCATTGGTCCACAGGCCTCAGCCAACATCTCCGTCTCCCATTCAGGATGTGACACAAAGCTCAGAGCCGTTCTCCAGGCTGGAGGGGAGCAGAAAGGTTCCGTCAGTCTGTCTGTAACCTGCAGTCCTCATCGCAGTCTGCGTGCGTCTGTTCTGCACTTCATCAGTGCGGTGAAAACGCTCAGATTTCCCACCAGCGGAGCGCTACCTCTGAATGTGTCAGGTGGACTTCTGCCTCAGGTGGATGCCAGCCTGGAGGTGGGACAGTGCTACCTCAGGGGGAGCGTGGGTGACTCCACCGCTCCGCAGGCAGCAGCAGACGGCGTCCAGTCGCTCACTGTGAACGTGAGCAGCCACTGTCCTCTGCTTCAGGTAACAGCATGGACGAAACAAATCGCTGTTAATACATTACAGTTATCGATGAAATATTTTCTCTTAAAATAAGGAAGACAAGCTACAAATTAAATGACAAATGTTTTCATTTAACTGTTGATATGTATTTACGGCGCTGTATTAGAGCCGTTGGAGATGAAGGAAAAAAAGTAAATTTCTGCCAAAAAAGTTAATCTCTGACACATTCTAGAAAAAAAAAACAAGGACGTTTCTGAGTTTTATAAGTTTAAAATTTGCTAGAAAAACTGAAAATTTGAGATTAATCTCAGAAATTTTCTGGAATTTTTTTTTGGACATTTCTGAATTTCAAAAGTCAAACTTTTGAGTTTTAGAAATGTTCAGAGTGTCAAAGGTTGAAAAGTTTTGTCAGTAAAATTTGTATTATGTACTTAAAAATATCTAATTTGTTGGTGCATACATGAAAAAAATGAAAGTCAATTAAGTTCTAAAACACAAGGTAAAGTTATTTCTAAAAATAATTTGACATATTTTAAGTGTTTAAGCATTACCTTTATTTATTGAGCCATTTATATATCTTTGCTTGTATTTTTTAACTATGCAAGTTTTGATCCTTCATGACAGTCACTCATCATCATATTTCCTCTCAGTTAAACTATTCCTTCTGATTGCTAAACTTTTGTTCAGCAGCTTTTAGCAAATAACTAATCCCCCCCCTCCCAATCTTACAAGTGTACAAAGCTATCAGCAGACAGACGGCCTCTAACAGCCCACAGCATGATGCTTCTCTCACTGTTTGTATCGTAGGGGTGGGTCCTCCCTCAGACTCTGGCCCTTTGGGGCCTCCTGTCGGTGGCTCCCTGCCAGCTGACCGTGTCGTCCTCTCTAAGGCTGGACGATGAGGATGCGTCTTTAGAGCTGAGTCGGTCTTGTGTGACTCCATATCTCTTTGGGAGCATCAATCAGTCGTTCTCTGGGCTAAAGAGCCGAGGTCTGCCTCAGACGGTCAGCGTGGAGGCTTTGGCTCCGGAGGGTTCGGACCAGGCTGGGGCCGTGGCTATTGATGTTGGAACATGTAGGATTAGAGCCAGGAGAATCGCTCAGGACAGAGGAACGGGACGCCGGCTTTGGGCCTGGGAGACAGACTGCCCCGGGTTACAGGTACAGCTTTGTTCCACATTTCATCCAGCTGGACGTTTCATTTTTACTCTCTCATGTTTATATGAACAGCTAAAGGCAAAGACTGGAGAAGAGAGGAATCTATAAGGCAGGGGTGTCCCAAGGGTGGGCGGGCCACTTGCAGCCCCTGGAATGGTTTAGTTATTTCTCTGAATCATTACTCTCCCCCCATTGCAGGTGATTGTAGCAGATGGAGATTTTTTTTTTAATTAGAACAAACTTATGACCCACAAATTAAAATCTTGTCGCAAAATGTTAGATGAAACAAAAAGTGTTCATCTTTTAAAGGAGCAGTGTTATGTGAAATTGACTTTTTTGAGCTTTATGTCATCTTATAATGTTATTCCCTCATCAAAAACATACATGGAGTGTTGCTTTGATTCTTTCATGCATGTTTGAGAAATTCTTGAATCTCCCATGGTAACCATTCAGCTCTGCAAATAGCCTGGTTGGACTTAGCTCCACCTTTCAGACAAAGCTCCTCCTCAGAGCTGTAGCCAACAAACTTCTGCCTCACAGAGCCCTCCTCTGTGACTTCCCCACTCAGCTCCTTCAGACTAGTCAGAAGCAATTAGCAAACACCTGATTGATCTGGGCAACTGCTGAGCTTATTGTATGAGCTCTTTCTAAGTGAAATGCTGGTAAAAACTTTGTTAAAGGGTTAAAAGAGAAGCAGCACAATGACTTCTTGAGGGCAGAATTTCAATTTTAGTTTTTTATAAGATGTTTTCTTTTTTGGCATGTTAGTTCTCTTGAATTGACAAGTTTGGCCCATGAAACAAACAGTTTGGACACCCCTGCTGTAAGAAATCCATATATCCTGAGTTTAACATGTGTAGTTCAGCACCAGTTTGGGTCACAGTGACAGCTGAATGTGTGACCCAACAGGTTCATGTGAACGGCTCAGTGAGGGAACAGCCTGGAGGTGTGTGGACGGCTGTGATGGAGACTGATCTGAAAGGCAGGGGAGCGTTCCTCAGGCTGGAGGCTGAACCCGGGCCAGAGCTGAGAGTGGAGGGCGTGTTGAACCATGACAGTCCCCCCCTCACCGTCCTGTCTAACAGCAGTACACTGAGATTCAGCATCTCTGGATTACATGCTGCAGAAGTTCTTGTTCAGACGGAGGAATGCCGCCTCAGAACTCGAGGAGATGTAATGTCACACCCTGGCCTGCAGGTGTCACTGCTATACCACAATAACTGCTCTATAATTCAAGTACGGGTAACATACAATAGGTTCTTTACACAGAACGCATCACTTCAGCATGATCACTTCATTAACTGATGTTTTCCTGCTTCTAAAGGAGTGGTTCAGTCCAAACATCATGCAGGCTTCAGGCTCTCTGCTGATCTCACCAGCTTCTGTTTCTTCCCACATCTTCATGGTGGTAGATGGCAAAGAGTTACACACCGAGCTGTCTGCAGAACAAGCAGAGGTTTGAAAACAGAACCGAACTGACGTTTCAAATCGACTCGTTTGACACAAAGATGTACGTCTTATTGTGTGTTTCTTCTTCTGCAGGTTCACAGGGAAGTATTTCTACATCTGAACCATTCCGTGCCCCTGCTGAAGAAACTGGGCCTGCCTGTGAATTTATCCCTGGCAGTAAACTTTGAGAGTCACAACAATGGTTCACGCTCTTTTACGGCCAACGGCAGAGCAGAAAATCAGCGGGTAAGAACAGCAATCAGATAAACTCTGAGGCAGAGGTTCCCAAACTGTGGGGCGCGCCCCCTAGAGGGGGCGCCATGTCATTGCAGGGGGGTGCAGAAAATGTTTGGAAACCACTGGGGGGCGCAGAAGAAAAAGTTTGGGAACCACTGCTCTGAGGTAACATGTTCCTTCAGTTAACCAAACCCAGACTTGAAATGGGTGTAATTTCTTTTTGCTGTGAGTCTACATGTAGTTTTTTTTTTTTTCCCAGTTTTCTCAAGAGCTTAAAATGGAAAAGACATCTGAGATCATGAGGGTGAAGAGTGAGCTAAAACATGCGGTGAATTATTTGGACAAGCTGGGAGTCCCTGGAAGCAACAGCGTACAGGTTGGCTTGGTTTTCACACCGTAAAAAAAAACAAAAAACAATGGGTTGGCTCTGGAAGCAGGGTCGCTGAGCTCAGGTTGTGTGTTTCAGGTAGAACTTGGTTCTGCTGAAGGTCGGATCCTAAGCCTGGAGTCTCAGTGTGGAGCTCAGCAGTCAGGACTCAGACTGCAGCTGAAGACGATTCCTGAACTCAAAGAAGTGAGGGGAACCCTGTGGCACGGTTCGTCATGGCTTCACCGCCGAGGCCTGCCCCTGAGAATATCGGTACGCTTTGCGTTGACATGCTTTTATTGCCAATTATTATTAATAGTGATAAGCAGCAGACGTGTTGGTCTGAAAATGTATTTGTGTTTTCTCTCCCAGGGCCTTTGCTCCATGAAGGGAGCGTTGTCTGAGCTCCAGTCCAGGGCTGAGCTCAGTGTGGACGGATGCAAGCTGCTCACGTCTGGGCTGAATGTCAGCAGAGCTGCCGGTCGCCTGGCTGGGCTCCTCTCATTCTCTCCTGCTGCTCTCAATCAAACACGGACACAACACAAGCTGGACGCTGTCCTAACTGTACAGTTCAAAGGTCAAGACATCGTGTCATTTCACTTCTTCAAATTTGACTAGGTTTAAAAATTAGTTTCATTTATGTTTTCTCTGAGGGAAAAGGATGCAGGCAACCAAAAGTATTATTAACCAGAACTGGAGCCAGCTCTCACAGGGTCATAGGTCACCTCAGGAAATTTGCTCACTCCCTTTGTCCTGTACCCCCGGCCTGCATCTCAGGAAATGTTTGGCATGTTGACTGATTGGGTCACAGCGTAGTAATATATATATTTGCACCACAGAAAAACATTTTCTGTGCTCAGAAGTTTTGTACGACAGCATATTAGAGCCATCATAGATTTAAAAAAGGAGTACATTTCAGCCAAAAATCTCAGAAATTTTTAGAATAATCTCAGGAAGTTTCGAGAAAAAAAACATGGAAATTTCTGAGTTTTAAAAATCGAAAATGTTCAGCTTTTGGAAATTTTCTGAGTTTCATCTTGATGTGATCTGAAATGAAAATGATTTTGACCCTCTTTGTTTTAAGGTATTAATTTATCCTTTTCTTTTATACACTAATAATTTAAACTTCTGCAATTTTCTTGCTTTATTGTCTCTACCTGCAAAATGCAATAATACAGTTTGACCAGCAGATGTCACTGTTGTCCTTTCATTTGTATCGCTAATTTTGACTACTCTTTCCAAGCAAAAAAACACAAAGACCATTAATAATCTGTATTTTCATTTTCATAAATTCAGTGCCAGAAAAAAATCCCAAGATGCATTGCACTAACTAACGTTGTGTTTTGCAACCGTCTTCAGGTCCTTTAAGAAGCGCATCATTAGACTTTCACCGCCAGAACTGGAGGTTCCGGCTGGCAGGGGAGGCCGGGGGCTGGGGAACGCGTGGCGGTACCAAGGAGGCCCGGTTCACACTGAGGCACACTGAGCGAGGAGAAGCTAGCCCTGCCTTCCAGGTGTAATGAGGTCAGCATGTAGAAGGAAGTTCCCACAGCGCTGCTCCTCCCTACTAACGTCCTCTGACTGGTTTCAGGTGGAGGGCTGGGGGAGACTGACGGAGTCCCTGCTGAGGGGCTCCATGGCCGTCAACCCTGAGCTCAGCTCTTCATTCGCACTCATTGTCCAAGGACACACCTCCACTCCCAGGTGCTGATACTGCTCAAAGATTTTATAGCTGATTTTCAATCACCAGCTGATTTCTCTTTAAAAACTGTAAATAAAAAACAAAATACTTTTTTCCTTAGGCCATTTTTTATTTTTCAAAAAATGGCCTAAAATTAGAATTTAGATTAGGCTTAAAAAAATCCACCCTGACCCGGCAAAGCCCATAGGCACTGTGATGGATCTGACTTTAATTATATAGGATGAGATAATATTTTATTGATCCCTGAAGTGTGGGGGTGGGGGTCTTGTTTTTCCCAGCATAGCACACAACAAAAATTAAAAATAAGTAAATAATAGTAATAAACATACAACAATAAATAGCAGTGACAGTCCTAAAGGCACACGCATATCACTCAGTATATTTCTAAAGATATATTCCAACTGCTGTAGACAAAAGGAGGATCTTTGCTCCCTTCCACTCACTTTTTCAAGGACACAGCTTTCTGCCAAATCTTGATCACAACCACCTGTTGATGTCATCTGTTTAGAATAAAGTCAACACTTTTTTGACTAAATTACTCGTGTACCAGCACATCCCAAATTAAAGGAAACGCATTTCTATGAACTGGAGGCCAATGCATTCAAATTTAAACAAACAAACAAAAAACTAGAAAAAATGTCAGGTGATCTAAATGTAATGTGAAATACTAATAATAAGAATACCCATAGCTGACCTTTGTTGTGATGTCTAGCAAGGAGCTGATGGTGAAGGTGGTCCACAGCGCCCCCCAGCTGCTGCCATACCTGCCCCCCCAGCTCCACCTCCGTTCTCAGGTGGGTGAACTCCTTTTCAGCCAGGCGGAGGGTCCCACTTCCATATCTTTACATTTGAAGTAGAGTTGCCTGCCTCTTAAAATTCTCATTCCCGTCCCAGTTGAACCAGTCCCGGTCCAACGTGGCAGCGCTGGTGGAGGTGTTGTCAGGCAGGAGGAAGCTGTGGGCTCTGGGGGAGCTGGCGGCCATGGAGGATGGCTACAGGCAGACTGCGGAGGTCAGACACTCCTTCCCTCAGGTACCACTCAGATAAACTGTCAGTTCATTCTGTGGAAATCTTTCCATCTTCAGATTGCATTGTCCTATAAGTTTATAAGTTTGCCCATCATCAAGAAAAATTATTTGAATTATATTGATTAGCTTCTCCTACAGAACATGTATGTGTGTTTGTGTGTTAGCTGCAGACTGTTCCCAGGACAGTCGCAGTTAGAACGCTGTATGAGGCCAGAAGGTGGCGCCACCAGATCCAGCAGGCCACCGTGTGGGGCAGCCACCAGTTCAGCCTGTCTGCTCTGCACTCGTCTGCTCCGGGTCCGGACTCGGAGCCGGGCAACCACACTCTGAAGGGTAAACACCAACACACACACTTTATATAACCTCACACGGTGCACCGTAAACATAGACTTTATTTTTGCTTTTCTGAAGCTACAACTGCAAATGTCACAAAATATTGGAATTTTTAATGATCAACAAACAAAATGTACTAAATGATTGTTAGTGATGCATGAATTTTCAATACAATCTGTATACAGCCCTCCTGAGTCAATACCTTTGATGGTATTTGTTTTGGATTATAAAATGTTTGCTCCTCGATTTTTTTCTTTTCTTTTCTTTTTTTTTTTAGCTTACTTTCAGTGTATGGAGAGAGTACAAGTGCAGACATTTTAATAAAATAAAAAAAATTGTCACTCATTTCAGAAACTGAAATTCACATCAAATAGACAACACACAAATTATTTTTTTAAACCTTTATTTCTTGTAATTGTGATAGTTATGGTTTGCAGATAGCAAAAAAGCCCCGAAAATTCAGTGTCACAGGAAATTACACTTTTTTCTTCCACTCAACTTTCTATAAATATTCTTGGAGATACAATTCTGTAAACGGCCGGCTTCTTCAAGAATTGACAGTTTTTTTGTGAAATGTGTCTGACTGTCTTGTGGACGTCTGTCCTGCTGGTCCATAGTGAGAGACTGTTTGGAGGCTCAGGAGTAAATTAGCTGCTCATACAACATTAGTTTGCGATTTTTTATTTATTTTTTTACTTTTGTATTTTCTGAGATGCTGAATTTTGGTTTTCTATTATCTGTAAGCCATAATCACCAAGAAAGAAATGAAGGCTTTAAATATTTCCCATCTATATATGATGTGAGTTTCCCTTTCTGAAGACTATTGAAGACTTTGTTATGGTTTCTTTCAACAATATTCTGACACTCTTCCATAAAGTGTTGGTTTTTTAGCGTATTTTCCTAAGTGAGCCATTAATACTGCTATTCAGATGCTTTTCATTGTTGTCTGGTCACACTCCACTGGCAGCTCAGACTTCTGTGAGCCTTTCTGAAAACAATCATCTTGTTTTTGGCTCACCCTCCTCCGTTCTCCAGTTTGGGTGTGGAGAGTCGGCACCCGCGTCCATGTCTCTGCGGAGTTTCTCCGAGGTTCTCTCATCTCCAGTCTGGCTGAAGCTGGATGCTGTCTAAATGTTTGCTCTTGTGCTTTCTTGGAAGTAATACGTCAAATTGTTCTCTAGAAGAACAATTGTCGTGTACTCCCAAAGGACTGCTCTGTATTTTTCTCGATCAGTCTTTGTCTCTGTTCTGTTTAGTGTCCTGTTCCTAATCCTTGTCCTAACCGTACCTGCCTACAGATAGTCTTTGCATGCTTCACTAGTGGGACGCAGCTGGATACAGATTGTTAGTGTCTTTGTTGTCCTTCCCATCAGTCCAGGTCAGCGGCCTCCCCCGTTTGAGCAGTCTGGAGTTGGTGCATGAGAGCTCCTTCCACAGCCGACTGGACAGCGTCTCACTGGGCTGGAAGAGGCAGGGACAGCTGGAGCAGGTGAGAAAGAGCAAAGTGTCCCAACCCAGTGAAAAAAAACCCCCACACCTTTAGACAGAAGCTTATTTATCTGGAATGCACCTGTAGGGAAAATAATAAACAAAAAGCATATATTTTTAGGCAATAATGTGTCTATATGGAAAGCCTATATTTTTCTCCCAGTTTCTGTCCAGATGCACAGGTGGAGAATTGTTTCAACTTCATTTTCTTTTTCTTCTTTTTCTTACAGAATGTCATAAAGAGTTTAAATGTCTTTTTTTTATTATGTTTTTTTGTGCAGGTGCGCATTCTCAGGTCGTGGAGTCACTCTGAGGAGACAAACGAGACGAAGCTGGAGCTGAAACATCCCTTCTGCTCGGCGCTGAGCCAGTTGTCTCTGCACACTCTGTCACTCCGCTCACCCAGGAAGGGCAGCAGCAGACTGGAGGTACACTACCAGCTCCACATTAGACTCCATCCATTTGGACATGATACTCTAAACCACGAGTATCCAAAGTGTGGCCCTTGAAATCATTCTGTGTCTAAAATGTAATAATAACATTAATTTCACCAGACTGTTAATGACGATATGCTTAAAATGAATTAAAGTCAAATTTTCTCTGATCTAAAAAATGCTGCAAATTAAAATAGGTTCTATTGAGACCAAAATTGCAACGTTTGTTATATTTCCACCTGCGGTGGTTTCCTTTCACACGGCACTGAATCAAACCAGTCAATCCCTTTAAAAAACCTGTTCCTGTGTGTGTGTGTGTGTGTGTGTGTGTGTGCGTGTGTGTGTGCGTGCGTGCGTGTGGGCGCGCGTGTGTGTGTGTGTGTGTGTGTTCTGCAGACCCATTTGTCCTGGGACGGTTCCGTTCCAGTCAACATTTCTCTCACCCTGAACAAACTCAGCTCCAGCATGGGCCGGGCGTGCGTTCTGCTTTCAGCCAAGCGGGTCTGTGGATCTCTGCAGGGTCAAAGGTCAGGGCAGGGGGGGGATGTAGCTTTTTAGGAGCATGAAGTGCATGTCTGTTGTTGCAGACGGCCTTGTCTTCTGGAAAGGGCTGCGTATCGATGGGTTACCGCGGAAACCTGTATTCACAGACTGCAGATGTGACATGGCACAACAAGAGTTTCAGACAGGGCATGACGTACCAGGTACTAATCTGCTTCTCCGTTACTGGGGAAACCGTTAAAGTTTAGGATGCTTTTAAACGGAAGCCGTTCCTCTTTTGTTTCCTCTAGAAAAGTGCTGAGGGGTTGCACGGCCTCCAGCTGTACGTGGATCTGGACCGAGTGTCCCCTGCACCCTGTCACTCACACATGCTTCTGGCCAAAGTCCAGACCAACCTCAGGGACCGCTTGGAGCACAGAGTGGAGCTGGGGGTTTGTCCCGAACAGCCGGTGAGTCCTCATACTGGTAACCATGCAAACTAGACGAGGAAGAGGAAGTCATCCTCTTGCTAAAACTATTCGGCAATATCTAAAGATGTCCACATACCCGGTGTGTGTGTGTCAGACTCTCTGGTGGTCCGGGTTCCACAGAGTGAACTCAGGAGAGGAGCTGATCTACAGTCAGTCTAACGTTTCGGTGACCGGTCAGCCGCTCCGGTCCCATTTCACGCTCGCCCTCACCAACTCCTCCACCGCCCAGGGGACCAACATCTCTCTCTACACTGAGGTAAAGATGCTGCTGAATATTTTCTTGGTAAATGATTTATGGGTTCCAAAAAAATCTAAAATGGATCGTGTCCATTAGATTCAGCTCCCTTTACTCTGACAGCCCTAAATAAAATCCTGTGCAGCCAAATGCTTTCAGAGTATGGAGTGTGGTTTCTGAAGTTACTGTCAAAAATCAGCAGCAATAAGAGATAAAAATGGTTGTCCATTTTTATGTCAAGCTAAATGTTTTGCTCCAAAGTAAACATTTATTTTGTAAACTAAATATTTAACTTGCTAGGTAAATGAATCGCTATATAAATATTTAGTTTGGACATATAGCTAAATATTTAGTATGTGAACAAAATATTTACCTTGCTAATTAAATCTTTAGCGTATTTAGCTTGTTGGCTAAACATTTAGTTTGAAACGGTGACGTGTCGTGGTGAAAATATGACTTTGAGAAATGAGGCTTTGAAAAATGAACTACTGGAGCTGGTGTCCAGGCTGTGCCAAGCTTCCCAGTATTAGGAGTTCTGCTAATACTCAGCAGAACTCCTCCCACCGGTTCTGGAGAGTGTTTGTGTCACCTTGTAAATCTGTGAGATTCGCCATCTCTTTGGAACCAGAACGCAGGAATTCCCCCAATAAAACCGAACGTCTAAGGAAACATTGACTGATGAAAAAAATAAATAAATAAAAGGTTATTCACACAGATGGAGTGGAGGAAAACAAAATGAAACTGTTGTACAGAATTCAGACCCGGTTTCTTACAGTCGGAGTTCTCAGATCCGATCAGCCTCCCGTCTGAACAATTAAACACATTTTACCTAAACTATTATAAAGTACTTCTACACATTGGCTGTTTTGTGCATCTTTTTCCACGCCTAAATTGTTCACATCATTAAGCAAAATGTAAAAATCTGCATGTTTTTCTTTGTGAAGTTAAACTAAAAACTCAATTCTGATATTTTTATTCTTTGTTCTTTGCTTATAATGGTGTTTTTTTTTTTTTTTACTTTCCAGTCAGTGGTGGGTAACTGGAGCTTGTTGCTAGGCAGCAGCAGCATGTCAGGGCCCCATGGGGCCGGCCTCCAGGTTCACGCCACACTGGACCGCAGACATCAGGTCTGGGTCAACGGGACGCTGGGGGGCCGCTGCCTCCGGACCGCCGCAGGCTACATGAACGGTAAACAGAGGATCACCACTAACCGAGTCCAGAAAACTAAAAGGAGTAAATATGAACGTGTGTGTGTGTGTATGTGTGTGTTTTGCAGGTCCAGGCCTCTGTGAGGACATCAGTGCAGCAGTGTGTGCAGGACTGAACCACAGCTTCAAGGCCGAGGTACAGAGAAGAGAACGCTGCAGAGAGATTGAGACTCTGGGAAGCTGGTTGCTGAAGACAGCCAATCAGAGGCTGATGATGTCAGCTAGTGGCTGCTGGGAGAGATTAACTGCAATAGAGGTAACCCTAACGTCTTCAGATATGACTCAGTATGGAGTTGCTTCACTGTGTTTGCTCCTCTTCATCGTTTCGTAGGAGCGATTTCACTTCCTGAGCTCTGAGATCCAGAAGGAACTCCTGGAGAGGACGAAGGCGTTACAGCGTCTCCTAACAGAAACCACTGAACAGGTCTGCTGCCTTAAAGCTGCACTATGTCACTTAAAAAAAAAAAAGTATTTTTTTTTTACATATTAGTTAAAAGTGTCCCCAGGTCATGACAGAGAAATATGAGATAGACAATCTGTGAAAGAATCAAGCTCCTCCGGCTTCTTCCTCTGGTCCTACCACCAGCAGGAATGCACCGCTCAAAAACAACCAATCAGAGCCAAGAGGAGGGCCTTAGCACTGCTAAATGCGCTAATGGTGGAGAAACAAGTTGCTGTTCCAGGAAAACTGTTTATCCTCCGTCATCGGTGACCATGGTAACTAGCCTTAGCATTCACGGCAGGTTTTGCTGTGGTGAATCAGTTGTGGTGCAGCAGAGAGCAAGAGGAAGGCTGAGCAGCACGTACACAAGCTTGATTGACAGCACTAAGACCCTCCTCCTGACTCTGATTGGTTGTCTCTGACCAGGAAGTGATGTATTTTTGAAGCTGGCCGTATGACTACAGGGAGAATCCAGAGATTATTTTTAAACATAGTGATAATACTAAAGGGACAGAATTATGTAAAATCAACCTTTTTTATCTTTACATTATATTGTAATGTTATTCCCTCAACAAAAACGTACCTAGAGTATTGCTTTGATTCTTACATTTGTGTTTGAGAAATCCTTGAATCTCCATGGCAACCATTCATAAGTTCAGAATCCCTGGGTGGACCTAACTCCGCCTTTGAGAAGCAGCTCCTCCTCGGAGCTCTAGCTTTAAAGCTATCTAGATCCCCCGCGGCTCCCCATACCGCTCCTTCAGACTAGCTAATAACAAGTAGCAAATACCTGGAGGAACTGCACATCTACTGAACTCTTTATAGGGGCTACTTCTCAACGCAGCGCTGGTGAAAACCTTGTTAAAGATAAAAATAAATAAAGTAAAAAGAAATAGAGCTTTTAAAGAGACAGAGGCTCAATTTCTCAAAGGTAGCATAGTTACTTAATTGTGCTATAATATTGTACAATGTGCCTTGAAATCATACTGCCTCTTTAACAAATATGTATAAAACACATTATTTTTTCTAAAAGTTACATAGTGCAGCTTTAATGTTTCCCCGGTAACGTCATGCTGGACCTGCAGGTGTTGGCGATTAACTCTGTGCTTCCTGTCCCCCAGCCTACAGATATGCGGCTGCTGCAGGACTGGAGCTCCGTCCCTCTGCTCGCCTCCCAGCATGCCGAGGGCCTGCTGGGCCAGGACTCCACAGGGCTGCTGTCCCTGTGGCTCAGCAGCTCCCTGCGCCGTGCGCTGACCAGCAGCCTGCCTGACCTGCTGGGTCGGCTCCAGCAAGCCTCGCTGCAGGGACAGCAGGAGCTGCGGAGTGAGTGTCTCCAGTGTCGGAGTTCTTCCTCTTACTGCCAGGAAGACGTCATCAGCGCAGTGTCTGAACTTACTGTCCAGGGCCTCTGGCGACTCTGGCTGGTGTGTACCAGGACGTGAAGGGCCAGAGGCTGGAGGCAGCATGGAGGGAGGCTGTTGGGATGTGGACCGGCAGGCTGCTGGACGTCCTGCCTGCTGAGCTGGAGAACCCTCACCTCAGAGCCCTGGCAGCAGCAGGAGCCTCGGCCCTCACCGCTGCTCTGGACGTGGTGAGGAAACGGCAACCTCTGGTTTTTTTCCACTGTCAGTTTTGTCTGTTTGACAGCAGAAACATTTTTGCCTCCTAAAGTTTGGAGTTTAAAGGTTTCCTCATTGCCAGGCCATGTCTTTGTGTTTTTGGGTTGTTGCAGGAAGCAATCAATTAATCTGAATTAAAATGAGCCTGATAGTTTGCATTCTCATATTTTCAGGAGGACAATTTTGTTTCCAGGCATCATGATCCATTTTATTTATGGTTTTGGCTGTGTGTGTTTTTTTATTATTATTATTTTTATTTTAGTTATTGTTTTTGGTTGCTGGGTTTAATTTGGATGTTTAAATTTTCTTCCAGTTCCACCCTGCAAAAACACAAAATCTTACCAAGTCATTTTGGCCTAAGAAAATATCTTAATACACTTGAAATAAGACAATCTAACTTAAAAGTAACTTTGTAGCAACATATAGACACTTATTGTAACTAAATATCTCTTTAATATTGATGAGAAAATTCTAGTTCCATTGGTAGATAAATTGACTTATAGAAATGGAAAAATGTTTTATCAGTTGAATAATCAGCCAATGGAGAACTTTCTCATCAGTATTAAGGAATTATTTACTTAAAACAAGAGCAACCAAGTTACTTTTAAATTAGTTTTGTCTTNTTTCAAGTGTATTTGGACTAGAAACTAGACCAAAGATGCTTGGTAAGATTTTGTGTTTTTGCAGTTCAGTGGTGTGTTCTGTACAAAATTAAAATGTATTAGTATTGGTGTTCTTATTTGTGCTATAAAATGGCACTACTTTAATGTTTGTCCTAAAAGTCAATGAAAACATGTAAACACCATGAGTACTGTGTAGTAACTGAGTGTTTGGTCCAGGCGGGCCAGCAGAGCTCCCACTGGGCCGAGGCCAGACTGGCCACGGCTCTGTCTGGACTCAGGAAACGACTGGCTTCTCTCTACACATTCAGCCGCAGGTACTGCATAACTCAGGCTCACCTTAAACCTTCGTTGGCTCCTGATTTTATGAAGCTGTGTGACCGTGTGAGAGGTGGAATGTATCCCTCCTTTTTCTCTCAGAATAAGTCCTGGCTGACCTCAGTCGGTTGAAATGTTGGGCCAAATAAAGACAACAAGTTGGCCACTTTAATCCAGGGGACGGTTCACGAGGTCATTTCTTTGCAGAGACTGTGTGGTCGCTGTGTCGGTGCCGCTGCTGAATCTCAACCTGTCGAGGGCCGCCAAGGGCGGGCTGCTGGAAACAGTACTGGAGGAGTGGCTCCTGGGGCCCCTGAGGGCCCTCACCTCCGTCAGACCTGCAGCTGAGCTTTATCGCCTCAAGAGGAGACTCATGGACAGCCCGTTCAGACGTAAGCTGCTCGAGGGTTGAGATTCAACGTGTTCATATCAAACCTGTTGTAAAGTTATGTTTACATGAAACATGAGAAGAGTTTTTGATTTATTTATTTATTTCAAACAGGCCTTCAAAAACAAGGGGGAAAAAACGCACACATAAACACCTTATGTGTGCATAACAAAGTGTTCTTATTTAATCCTACACCTTATCTGAATTTACTTAGATATGTTACTTACTGACTCAGTAATTATCAGAAATTTGTAATTATTTAAACCATATTTTAATATCCGTGTACCTGTTGAGCTGCTGCAGTAACAGACGATGTTTTAAGACTTTTAGTTTCACTGGAACCATTTCAGTAAACACTCTGTTGTGGTTGAAGAGTCACATAATGGAGAAACTTTGTTAAAAATCAGACCCAGCTTAAGAAGCCGGCTTGGCTCTGAATACTTTTACAGGTAATTTGTGTCCTCTCAATTTAAAAGGCAAGCATTTCCGGTTTCTCCGCTTTGTTTGCGCATCAAAGTTTTTATCTGACAAAACAGATTTCTGAGTTCCTTGTAACGTTCTTGTTCATGCTGAAGCCATTACAGGAACATGTGTTTTGGACTTTCAGAATGTTCGGACCGTGGCTCAGTGGAGTTCAGCGTTGGCAAACCTGTCCGGTCAGAAAGAGAGGAGGGGCTGTAAATCACACGTCGACTCCTTTCTCTGTTGACAAAACACATCTGCTGATGGAAACGCTTCACATTCAATAAAACACATCTCTGCAGGCTCAGGGGCCTGTTTTCTACAAAGCTGGAATCTATAACAGTTATCAAATTAGTTTGTTTTGTTTTGTTTTTCTTCAAACATAGCCAAGTGAAGGGGAGAGAACACAGTTCTCACTGGAAACACTAATTTCAGGGTGGTGTCACTGATTCGTACTGCAGTTCCTGCCAGAACACCTGTTGACGGCGCCCAGAGTGTGTGTGGAACTGTCAGGCTGATCTGCTTCAGTACCTTATTGTACTAAAATAAATGTTCTTTACTAAAAGGAACAATAATAGACACAAAAAAGAATAAATCAACTTCTACGAATGAACTTAAACTACCACCAGTTGTTTCTTAACTAAAGTAAGCAAGGTTGGTAATCAGATTACAATTCTATTATTTAAATCTCAAGTTACCAGCAATATAAACTGCATGCTTCCAGTAATGAGCTCTTGTTTTGAAAATCTAAATGAGACACTTCCGCTGGAGAAATGGCGACAAATATTGGATTAAAAATGTAAAATAAGCAACTGTCGCCGCCTCACTGTGCAGCGGTTTCTGTGGTTACATTCTTCATAATTCTCCCAAAGAAAGCAGCAAACAAAGAACCATAAAACAATTGGAATACACCGGCTTTAAGTAAAGAGCAGGAGCCAAAACACCAGCCGATTTTGGGCAGTAATGTTTTTAGGTGTCTGGAAAATTAGCCATTTCAAAAACCTCCAGAATGTGTGTTACTTAGCAACCTCAGCAGAGCTCCTCCACATTTGGTCAGCCTGTTTTACCACTGTATGCGCTCCATAATGGCTACTGGAAAAGACAAGTGTTTTGTTGTTGACTGTCCATCTAGCAAACCACTTCCTGCATTCTTGTTGGATGTGCAGGAGGCTCCACTTCTACTTTTCATAGATGTATGGTTGTGTAACTGCAGCCATTTTAAAGTGTGTGTGTAAACGTTGAGTTGGGGGGCGTGGCCAGCAGCAGTTTATTTGGATTTAAAGTGACAGAGCCCTAAAACATGTAATTCTGAAAGGAGATGAAAATAGACAGAACTGAGCAGACTAAAATCTCATTATCTAAGAATGAATTTGTGCAAAAAAATGTAATGAACACGTTTTGTTATAGAACTATCTTAACCTGCTGAATGAAACATCACAGGTCGCCTGTAATGTGTTTGCCTCTCCCCTCCCTGTGTTCCTAAAGACCAAGCGCTGCTGGTGGCTGATCAGTTTGTGGTGACGTTTGACGGGCTTCTGTATCAACTTCCTGTTTCCTGTCCGCTGCTCCTCGCCCAGGACGTCCGCACCGAGCCGTCCTTCACGCTGCTGCTAGGCGCCAACGCTCAGAGCTCCCTGCTGATACACATGGACAACAGCAGCGTCCACATTCAGCACACCGGCCAGGTTGGTGTACTGCCGGTGAAAAGTATTCATCTTCTCAAATGTCTTGCCAGTTCAACATGAAATAAGTGATTGTATAAATATTCACCCCCTATCAGTCAGTATTTAGTAAAACACACCTTTGGATGCAATCATAGATTTGACTAGGCCACTCCATGGTTGTTGACTTGCTGGAAAATAAAAGCTGTAGTTCATTTTGTGTCCCCACAGCATGATGCTGCCACCACCATGCTCCACAGTAGGGATGGTGTGTTTGTGTTCCAAACAAAATCTTGTCTGACGGCCTTAACGCTCCATTTCGGTCTCATCAAATCCACTTCACGGAGTCTCAGTCATTATGAGACTATTAGCACTGATTGACCAGACCTCTGTTAAATTAGGTCATTCATTTTAAAATGGGGTGAATATTTATGCAGTCACTTATTTTATGCTAAATATTTTTTTAATTGTTTTATATAAACTATTCTTCATTTCGACATTAAAGATTGTTTTTCTGTTTTGTAAAAAAAAAGCCAAATTTTGTTGATGGTGATTGACTTGCAAAAGCAAAAATAGTATAAAACACCCAAAGGGGGTGAATCTTTTTATAGGCACTGTAAGTGAATGATGATGCAGACTGTTACAGAGTCTCTCTGTGTCTCAGGTGAAAGCTGACTGTAAGAACGCCGTCCCACATGGACCCCTCAGTAGCCGTGGGCTGACTGTGAAAAAAGGCTCAAACAAAGTACAGGTGTCCAATCAGAAGGGACAGTCGGTGTCATGTGACCTGCAGCTGGAGCTGTGCAGCTTCACCCTGGATGGATGGTTACATGGTAGGAGCCGAAACCTGATTTTTACATTTATTGTTTTAAAAAAGTCAAGTTTTTACTCACAGTGTGACATTATAACAAATTAAATTTTCTCTTTACATCAGTTATTATTACTGACATTATTTAACACCAGGACAAGGAGAGAATCTCATGACCAAAGAGTCAAATTTGGGGACACAGAACCGGTTTCCTTTCTGGACGGTGTGACCTCATGCTCATGAGCATCAGGAAATCAAAATCCAGAAATGAAGGCGACTAAAAGAGGTTATTGTTTTTCTTCATGACCTCATGACCTCTTTGCTGATTTCTTTAGATTTTCTTCCCATGATGTCACATGAGTGTATTTGAGGTGTTAAAATCCACCTGAGCCTCCGCTTAGGTGGATTTGTCAGTTAACCTATCAGAAGCCTATAAATCCATGACATCATTATCCTGGTTTTCATAAATTGTATAAAAAAATAAAAACATGTAATCTTAGTGTATGAAAACTTCTACATAAAGAAACAGAAAAACATGTCCTCTATTCTGACATTTAGCAAATAGATATAAATAATTCTAAGACTTAAAGATGGAAATTTGTCTGATTTAATGTCAGACAGTAAGATGTTTTTTTGACAGGGTATCATTGTGCTCATAAGTTTACATACACTGGTGGAATTTCAGATTTTTCTTTTTTTATTCAATTTTTCATAAAATATGCCTGAGAACACAAAAAAATATTTTCACTCATGGTCTGTGGTTAGCTGAAGCCATTTATTGTCCAACAAAAATCATAATAACCTTGATTAAAGGCAAAAATCACCAGGGTATGTAAACTTTTGATCAGGGTGATTTTGAGAGTTTTTGTCAAAATGTTTTTAGCTTATTAATTTTTATGATTTATTTTATTTTATTTTATTTTTGTTTTTTTGTGATTTACAAAGAGTAAGCCCATTTGTTTGACAAAAAATGTCTCAATTAAAACCCTGAGCATGAGTGGAAATAGTTTTTGCGTTATCAGTCACATTCTCTGAAAAACGTCCAAAACTTCAGAAATTCCACCGGCGTCCATAAACTTATGAGCCGTACATAAACATGTGATTTCCACGGTAAACGTAAAGAAACGTTTTCTGCTTCGACTCGTTTCCCTGCTCAGGCACATCCACCGGTCTGCTGGGGACCAACGATAACGACGCAGGCAACGATTTCTCTTTGCGTGACGGATCTCAGGCGAAGACTCTGGAGGAGTTTTTCCACAGTTGGGAGGTCGGATCAGCAGTGCCATTTAAACTTTTTTTCCCCTCCATAAATGTCTAAATGTCATAAATGTTTGCTTTGGTGGAGTGGAGCTTATCTGAGCATGTTTGTCTTTCACTGGTCCCATCTGTCTGCATCTGCAGCTGGAGCCAAAGTGCAGTAAATCCACAGAAGTTTCCACAGCAGCGGTGAGCCTGGCGAGCTGCGCTTCCTTCTTCTCTTCCGCAGATTCGCCTCTCAGTTCCTGTTTCAGGGTGGTAAGTGAAGAGGAAAATACTTCTAGTATTCCTCAGCTACTTTTTAGCTTGTTGGAGATAAAGAAATTCAAGCTGATTTAAAAAAAAAAAAAAAAGCACTGTGTGAGGAGATTTGTCTGGCAGAACATCTCAAGTAGATTTTTCTAAAATTGGATTGAATTCCATGGCAAGAAACAGCAGATAAATTATCCAAAAAAAAATCTGTTTTTCTCCTTTTCAGGTGAGATTTTGTTGAGATATTCTTTATGTGACCATAAGATCCGAACAGGAGCAGAATTTTTATAATGTAACTAAAAACTTGTTGCCCCCCATCTTGGCGCCTGTACGTTGGAGTTTACCCCAGTGAACGAGAGGGTAGCCTCCCTCCGCCTACGGGTGGGGGGATGGGTTCTGAATGTTGTCTGTGCTTACGGGCCGAACAGCAGTTCAGATTACCCACCCTTCTTGGAGTCCTTAGAGGAGGTACTGGGGGTCCCCTCCTGGGGACTCCCTTGTTCTGCTGGGGGACTTCAACGCTTACGTGGGCAATGACAGTGAGACCTGGAGGGGCGTGGTTGGGAGGAGCGGCCCCCCCGATCTGAACTTGAGTGCTGTTCTGTTGTTGGACTTCTGTGCTCGTCACGGATTGTCCATCACGAACACCATGTTCAGGCATAAGGGTGTCCATATGTGCACTTGGCACCAGGACACCCTAGGCCGCAGTTCGATGATCGATTTTGTCATAGTTTCATCGGATCTGCGGCCATATGTCTTGGACACTCGGGTGAAGAGAGGTGCGGAGCTGTCCACTGACCACTACCTGGTGATGAGTTGGCTCTGGTGGTGGGGGAGGAAGCCGGTCAGACCTGGCAGGCCCAAACGTTTAGTGAGGGTCTGCTGGGAACGTCTGGTGGAGTCCCCTGTGAGACGGAGCTTCAACTCCCATCTCCGGCAGAACTTCGAACACGTTCCGGGGGAGGTGGGGGACATTGAGTCTGAATGGACAATGTTACGTGCCTCCATTGCCGAGGCGGCTTATCGGAGCTGCGGCCGCAAGGTTGCTGGTGCCTGTCACGGTGGCAACCCTCGAACCCGTTGGTGGACACCTTCGGTGAGGGATGCTGTCAAGCTGAAGAAGGAGTTCTATCGGGCCTTTTTGGCCTGTGGGACTCCAGAAGCAGCTGATGGGTACCGGCGGGCGAAGCGGCATGCGGCTCGGGTGGTCGCTGAGGCAAAAACTCGGGCGTGGGAGGAGTTTGGAGAGGCCATGGAGAAAGACTTCCACACGGCTTCGAGGCGATTCTGGTCCACCATCCGGCGTCTCAGGAGGGGGAAGCAGTGCAGCACCAACATTGTTTATAGTGGGGATGGTGTGCTGCTGACCTCAACTCGGGACATTGTGGGCCGGTGGGTGGAATACTTTGAAGACCTCCTCAATCCCACCAACATGCCTTCTGTTGAGGAAGCTGAACCTGGGGACTCTGGGCGGGCTCTCCAATCTCTAGGGACAAGGTCGCCGAGGTGGTCAAAAAGCTCCTCGGTGGCAGGTCCCCTGGGGTGGATGAGATCCGCCCGGAGTTCCTTAAGGCTCTGGATGTTGTAGGGTTGTGTTGGCTCACGTGACTCTGCAATATCGCATGGGCATCGGGGGCAGTTCCTCTGGATTGGCAGACTGGGTTAGTGGTCCCACTGTTCAAAAAGGGGGACCGGAGGGTGTACTCCAATTACAGAGGGGTCACACTCTTAAGCCTCCCTGGTAAGGTCTATTCAGGGGTCCTGGAGAGGAGGGTCCGTCGGATAGTCGAACCTCGGATTCAGGAAGAGCAGTGTGGTTTTCGTCCTGGTCGTGGAACACTGGACCAGCACCCTCAGCAGGGTCCTGGAGGGTGCATGGGAGTTCGCCCAACCAGTCTACATGTGTTTTGTGGACTTGGAGAAGGCGTTCGACCGTGTCCCCAGGGGGGCCTTGTGGGTGGTTCTCCGGGAGTACGGGGTACCGGGCCCTTTGATACGGGCTGTCAGGTCCCTGTACGACCGGTGTCAGAGTCTGGTCCGCATTGCCGGCAGTAAGTCGGGCTCGTTTCTGGTGAGAGTTGGACTCCGCCAAGGCTGCCCTTTGTCACCGATTCTGTTCATTACTTTCATGGACAGAATTTCTAGGCACAGCCGAGATGTTGAGGGGATCCGTTTTGGTGGCCTTAGGATCGCATCTCTGCTTTTTGCGGATGATGTGGTCCTTTTGGCTTCATCGGAACGTGATCTGCGGCTCTCACTGGAGCGGTTCGCGGCCGAGTGTGAAGCGGCTGGGATGAGGCTCAGTGCCTCCAAATCCGAGGCCATGGATTTGGCCTTTTTCTTGAGCCGGAAAAGGGTAGAGTGCCTTCTCCGGGTCAGGGGGATCGTCCTGCCTCAAGTGGAGGAGTTTAAGTATCTGGGGATCTTGTTCACGAATGGGGTAAGAAGGGAGAGGGAGATCGACAGGCGGATTGGGGCAGCGTCTGTCGTGAAGCGGGCGCTGTACCGGTCCGTCGTGGTGAAGAGAGAGCTGAGTCAAAAAGCGAAGCTCTCGATTTACCGGTC
>NW_015114872.1:35558-48456 GCF_001443285.1 Poecilia latipinna
CTCAGCAGGGTCCTGGAGGTTGCATGGGAGTTCGCCCAACCAGTCTACATGTGTTTTGTGGACTTGGAGAAGGCTTTCAAACGTGTCCCTAAGGGGGCTTTGTGGGGGGTTCTCTGGGAGTATGAGGTACCGGGCCCTTTAATACGGGCTATCAGGTCCCTGTATGATCGGTGTCGGAGTCTGGTCCGATAATTAATAAAATAAAAAAAATAATAATAATTACTGATATAAATTTGTTCTAAAAGTATTACTGATTGCACCTTAAAAATTAGGTAACTTTATGTTATTACAGGTAAAGTTTAAACAGTAATGATTTATTGGTTAATGTCAAGTTGTCATAACAAAGACATTTCGAATAATGTCAACTTTATATTAAAAGTGTCATAATTTACCGAATGACACTTTATGACAACAGTTATAAATATTCATGAAGGTTTATTGATGTTCATGACAGGTGTTATGTCATGTTTATGAAAGTGTCATGACAGTCTTATTCACCCCCCTTCAAATAAAGTGTTACCATAAAATGTATCTATCTATGGCAGGAAATAGCATGCATTATTACGTCATTTCCATTAAATCAGTGTCAAAAGGTCTTGAAACAATATTATCGTTTATCGCAATAATTTTTTAGACAATCGCTCAGCAAAATTTGTTATCGTGACAGGCCTAGTTAGGATTAAAAAAAAGTCTTTGCATGACTGCATGAGAAGCTCTGTTAAAGTAAATGTAAATCCCTGGAAAAGTTTTCATTTTTAGTTGGATTGCTTACAAATAAAAATGTGAAACCTTTAGCTTGAATTTGTATATAACAATTTGAATAATATTCATTCAGACGTGCAAAACTGGTCGAGAAGACTTGCAGCTGTGATTGCAGTAAAAAGTGTCAAGATCTAAAAAGTGCGGTGTGCATTTATATTTAAAGAACTTTTTTAAAATTGTCATTTATCAATTCACACTTTTTGTGAGTATATTGCAAAAAAACAAACTGAAGTTTTGTGATCAAATGTAAAAAACAAAAAGAAGTGCTGCTAACCTGATGCCAGCTAAATTCTGAGTGTAGGAACCAGAATAGCAGCTAGCTGCCGGGATGTGTGTGTTCAGGTGGATCCAGCCCAGTTCCTGTCTGTGTGCGGGCGGAGCTCCTCCAAAGCGCCCTGCAGGTTGGCAGCAGCATTTGTTCACCTCTGCCAGCAGAATTACATTCCAGTGGAGATCCCCGGCCAGTGTAGTAAGAACAGCAGCATGAAAGTAACCCAGAAGTCCACTTCAGCTTTTCAAAATCATTTAAAATGAATTAAGCTCTTCTATTTTCTCTTTTGTTTCAGTGAAGGTCTGAAGGACGATCAGCAGTTAACCTCTGCTAACTTCTGTTCAGAATGAATATATTTACATACCACTGTCTTCACTCTCTATTCATTTAAATAACATATTTTAATGTGTTGTTATATTTGCTAATGTACTTTAAGAAAGATTCTAGAATATTTTCAACAACTTGAAATAAAATCCTTCTGTCTTGTGAATCAGTTTATCGTGATGCAGTAAATAAGTTGCATAAAGAAAACTTGAAGGCGGGCTAATGTGTGGAATATTTTTTTTGCTTGTTTTCTTTTTTTTTACTTCTTCAATTTGCATTTTTGCCTGGAGCCATTGGAATTGTTCTGCTTTGGGTAAATTGGTTAACAAAAAAGTGGCTTTAGCATTTAACGTGTGGGATAACTGGCGAGGTTCTTTTTGTCATGTTGAAGTTTCTACTGAAATGCATAAAAGCACTGAGCCAACAGGTGCGATTAGGGAATTAATAATTTACTGCGATGTCTGAATTATTGTGAAGTCTGAGGAAAGTCAATCTTCTGATTTAGAAGAGTTTCATAATGCTCATCTGTGTTTCATAAATGCAGCTGCAAGATTGGCTGAATTTGATGTTAGTTTGTCCTAAATCATCCCAGAAAACCAGTTGCTAAGAGTTTTGTAAAATAAATTCTTGTGAGAATCTTTTTCTTTCCATTAGTGACATTTTGACCCTTTCACCACATCATACTTTTGGACATTTCATTAAATATTCAGATTCAAAACTGAGTTATCCGTCACAGGACATTCCAGACTGTTTATATGTAAATTAATACTAGCAAAGGTGAAGATTCATACCTGCTCTGAGAAAAGATTCTACACTTCATATAGAGAAATGTTCCCTGATTTCAAAACTTTAGCAGAAGTGTTGCAGCAGAGTTCAGATTTAGCCTCCAGAACATTGAAAACCCCATGAGAAGTCAGCTGTCCAACACAAAAGAAAAGGCACAATTCAGGTCCAAGTGGAAGTTCAGAGAGGTATATTGTGTTTAATTTCATCTCATTACGCTATAGAGAATTCCAGAGAAAACCCACACACTCCTTTCCTTCAACACAGTCTCTTGTGGATCACGTCCTGTTTCTCCTGGTCCTCACACACAGACACTGTTCAGAGGAAGACCAATCCGGCTACTTCCTGAAGTTCAGCCTCCTGTGTTGGTCCATCACTGTGTGGTTTGGCTCATCCACAAAACACAACAGGTAGTTCTACAGAAAAGGTCATCAGGACTGACCTTCCCTCCATCCAGGACCTGTACAGGTCTGTGGTCTGGAACAGAGCAGCTAATGGGCACAAGCTGTTTGCCTTCATGTCATTACTACGGAGTCATTTTCAGTACCGGTTGGTCCATAGGGGGTGTGGAGAGGGAAAAAAAAAATCTAAAGATTATATATATTAAAAAAATTATCAATGTCATTTTCCTTAATAGTGTGTGGCTAAAGGTAATCTTAATTATTTATGCAACATTTCCACCAACTGACTGTCATTCAACTGTGAATTTTCCCCAACAGACTCAATTTCTCATCAGGGAAGCTTTGGAGCAAAATGGCAAATCATATGTGGTTGCTAGGGAAGAATCAAAAAGTATGGAAGTATCAGGCCTGCTACTGAAAATGCCAGAAGTTTTGGATTGCTGTCGTGACATTCATGATGGCGACGAGGAGACCTGAAGGGGATCTTAGACAGAATTCTCCATCTTGAATGACACACAGGATTTTCCCAAATGGCTGGTGAGCTACAGCTTCTGTTGCTCAGCGTGTTTATTAGCTTTAGCAAACATATTGCTCTGCTCTTTTCCTGTTCATCAGCTGCTACCATTTTTTATAGCTGATAATCAGCCATGATTATCAGCTAGGAATCGATACTGTGGTTTATGTTGCTCTGGTTAGCATAATGCTAAATCTGCTCCGGGTAAATGTTGCTAAGGTTTGTTGTTTTTATTTTTAGTGATGAAGCTCCTGTTGCCTTTTTACTTCTGTTAAAGTGTTAATGTTTGAAGAATGTTATATTATTGTGGAATTGTCGTCATTTTACGAACATTCATTTGAATGTTTTCCAGAATTTGTCTCACCAGGCAGTCGCCGCTATTTGCACAGAACACAGAGACGGTTTGTTCCCCCAGGCGGTCTCTCTGAACACAATGAACATCTTAAAGCCAGAGCAGTCAGCTACTCTGCTGTGAAACATCCATCCATCCATCCAATAAGTTTCACAGCTTATTTTGCTGTGAAACAAAATAAGCATATTTGCACTATTTTAACTAGAAACATTGAGTGTACATGTTAATATATTGTTTTAATTTTTCTAAATATTTTTTTGGTCTTTTTTTTTTCTTACCCTGGCGACCTCATGCCGCATAAGAGGAAGACAATGGCTGACTGGATGGGTAACATTATGCTGGTAAAGCCATGTACAGAACGATGAGGGAGTGTTAATGCTGCTAAAGAGAGATTTGAGTCCAAGTTATTCATGATCTGTATCCTGTGACTTACAGTGAGCCAGTGATGGAAACTTTTTAAATGCATAACTCAAATGAGATATGTGGGAGTCGCAAACCGATCAGATAACAGCCTGAATGGAGTTCATCCGAGGCTGAGCGGCGCCCACAGCTGCCTTTTCAAAAAGCAGAAAGCAGATGGTTATTTATTATTATTTAATTTTGGGTTTATCTCTTAGCAAAGTGTGAATAAATTAAAGGGGAAACATGTTCGCAACACACCGTCACAAAGCAGAGGGCCGTGCTATGAAAGAGTTCTTCTTTCACTTCAATTCAGTTCAAAAATACTTTACTTATAGGAAAATGAAATCTAAGCCATATCGTCCAAAGTTCTTCCAAGTGTTGTTGTAGATGCTGATGCTGTGATCAGGTAGGCTCTCTTGTGGTCTATATTGCAGCGCATCTGAAGTAGCCTCTGACTGAAGATTCTCTTATGAGACAAGTTTGCTACATTTTAGCAAGGGAGTAAATCCCATCTCATTACTGGGGGGGGGCAATAAACAGAAACATTTTTAGGAGCAATTTTTTTGGGGGGTAGGTGTGGGAGGGGTTGGCAAAGTTACATTGATATGTATCGTAAAATGTGGTTTAAAAAGTTTTTAAATCACCTTCAAACTGAAGGATCAAAAATGACTAGTAATGCACATCAAATGTGTTTTTCTCAGTAAACAAAATGTTGAGAAGTAAAGCTAAAAGTCTGTATGAGTTTTGTTGAGACTCACTGAGCTAATCTCTGCTACACCTTTCCAAAAATTTAAGGTTCTAAATAAAAACAAGTTTTAATGAGTAACTCATAAACATTGATTTATTGTAATGGCTCCCAATACAAGTTATGGGGTATTTAAATTATAACTTAAGCTGCTACCTTTTTTAGTTTTGTCATGTCCTGGATGGCTGAGAGCCAACAAGTAGATAGAAACGAATATCAGGGGAATATCAGGGGAGAATCAAAACATAACATACGTAACACTTAAAGCGCCAGGGTTTATATAGAAAAATATTCTGATTTTATTTAGTGGTTTTAATGGCTCTATGTTAAAGATGGTGAGAAATAAAGGCACAACTTTCTTGTTGGGCAATTCTAGACTTTTCCAAGATTGGGGGTTCCGGGCCCCATAACTCCCTTGGGATTTCCGCCCCTGCGTTTTAGTGCATATAGATCACATGCTTGCATTAAGTCTATGCAAAATGAATTTCAGAAATTTACTTTAAATCTAATAAGTTACTCACCTTCAAATTCTACATGGTTGCAGTCACTGATCGCAAATCGTGTTTTTACAAGAAAGTTTGGCCACTTGAAAAAGAAAAGATGGGTGGAAGTTTTCTGTACGGTCCAAGGTGTAGCTTGATAAGCCAGGTAATTTCAGACACCTGAAGCATCTTTCAGATCATAGTTTGGCAATAAACACAACCACTTCTGATCATTATGGATTACTTTGTCATTTTACATCATAAAGGTCAATAAGTAGAGATCGCAGGTTGTGTGTTTTCACACCATGCTTTTGGGAATGCAGAAACAAAGGCTTACAACTCACAAATGTACGAGTTGTATTTGACAGTTCCTAATTTTTTGTCCCTAACAAGTTTATTTAGAGGGGCATAAGATTCCTCTATTTCAAGCTGAAACTTTGGGCTTCATTACATATTAAAATAGAATTGATTGACAATCACTTTTTTAAAAAAAATATAATAAATAGGACATTGTTGGAGAACCTAACCCTGCTAAGTCTCACTAGTTTCTCCCTGGCATGTCAGCTGTGTTCCTCCATGAGGCTTCATGATGTTATGTAACTTCACAGAACAGCTGGACGTCCACTGAGAGTAAATTACACACAGGTGACGTTCAGATCACACTTTTCATGTAATCATTTGTCAAAGAAAAACCTTTCAGAACCACAAATAGTTTTCTTTCATCATCACAATTCTACACTATGTTGTGTCTTTTCAAAAATAGAAGTGAATGTACACTTCTTGTTCATGTTGAAGATAAAATTAACAAAAGAAAAACACCCACAGGGTCACATTCAGAAGTTTTAATGTGGTCTTATTTTTGGAGCTGCTCTTGTTTTCTCGCCCACAGAAGGAATTTCTGCAAAACACATTTCAGCTCTTCTCTTTGATAAATGAGTTCCAGGTGAGGAAACTGGATAAATAAAGTGATTCCTGTCAGCAGCCTTCTGCTGCTACTTCTGAAACGCAGACACCAGTTCTTACTCAAGAGCCTCAAAAAGCCAATAACAGCGTATATAATACGTTGTAAAAATAAAATGAAATAGAATTCTGATGCTGCAGCATGTCATATTAAACCAGTGTAAATGAGTTGGCTGTGGTTGGAATACCAGCCTTTATCCTTCAAATCAGATCCTCCAGGAAGCTTCAGTCTGTGGTTCCACTCACACTGTAATGATGCCAAAAGCTGTTTCAACATAACTGACAGATTTTTAACTTTATTTTTGTTCCTTTTGCATTGCTTAATATTACAACCACAAAATTTAATGCATTTTTTGGGGTGGAATTTTATATGAAAGGGTAATATAGTAGTACACAGGGTTTTGAATATTTGCATAAATATAAAACTTGAAAACTATTATCCATAGATTTCAAGTTGGATTAAATTCAACCATTTGCAATAAAATCAAATGGAACTGAATGCCTGTAGAAGTTAGTACAGAAACAATGAACAGTTTTTAATTTAACTGTATATTGACAACATTAGCAGCATTTGCAAATCAAAAACTATTTTTGTTACTAAATTATGAAATAAATATAAGCTCAACAACGAAGATATTTTTTTGGTTTTAATCTGTTATTCAATCATCAGATTGGTGCAAAGTGATGTTACTCAGTTCTCAAGTGTTTCAGAAACCCCTGATCCTTCATATAAAAAAAAAAAACCTTTTAGAAATATGGGCTGTGAACGCCAGCATTAACATTAGTGTCTGTGCTGCTAATGTTTAGCATTGAGGTGATATTTTAGGCTTGAATAGCTTTACTGACTCGTTTTAGCACAACTTGAGGACAACAGTAGTGTTTTCCAGCGTTCCATTGCATTTTTTAAAGCAAATATTAACCCTCAGTGGACCAAAGAGAAACGTCTTCATTATCCATCGCTTGTCCGTCAGATTATCGGGTGCACCAGAAACGGCTGAATATACTGTAAATGTTCCTTTTAAAATTTGTGTAATTATTTAACTAAATTAATGTGTTAAAGTCCCAGCCCTAATTTTTTTATAAACAAAAATGCAAATTTATTTTACTGTGAGGTCTTCTGTTTCACCTGCTCTGCAATAAATACAATTTCCAATATTTAGATGAACATAAGCAGAAAGGAACAAATTACTGTAGGTCTAAAAAAAAACAATTTATGGTTTTTGCTTTAATGTAAAAATGTGTGCAATTGCCTAACATTTTAGGATGAATGTTTTCTGTTTTGTTAGTCTGTTTCCACCAACAAAAATGAAAATGGCCTTAAAAATAACAAACAAAAAAAGTGAATCAGTGGAACAAATGTTATTGTCTTTTACTACACAATTTGAAAATGAAAGAAAAAACATTTGTTCTTTCTAACATTTGATCATTGAAGATCTCATCCTAAAAGTTGCTCAATAATTCTCCCAAGAAACCCCAAACGTGTTGTTGTAAAATTGTTCAGGTTAACCTCAGTGAGAGCTTTGGAGTTGCTTCGTCATAAAAGAAATTCCTAAACTTTCCTGATACTTGTCCACACAGCGAGAGTCCAACTGAGTCCAGCAGCAGCACAAAGGAAATGTGTTTCCTGCTGGAGAAGACGGACGATGCGTCTGTCATTTCATGGCTCCCCTGCTGACAGATTTAAATCAGACTTTATTGCCAATCTTTCTTCTCATGCTCTGCCCTGAAACATGAACACATCTTGTGTAGGGAGCTGGACTGCTTCTCTGTGACCTTCAAACCTTTTCATGTTTGTGAGTGAGAAAGGAACTTGGGAAACACACTAGATTGTGTTCCATTAAATGATCTCACTGGTGTAGTCAGCCATCCTTCCTTCACTTTGCTTTCATTCAGAGTCAGTATTTTTCTTCTTTAAAACATCCTGTATTCATTTTAGATAATCAAACTAAATATCAGACAAAGGTAACCTGACTAAATGCAAAAAGCTGTTTTCTCAGCAGTCTTTTAAATTCTTCCAGAAAACATTTGATTGAGCCACAATGGAGGGTTTTTGAGCATTAAAGACATGCTTAAGCTAGCACTACACCATTTCAGTTGGAAGTAATTTGAACTTTGACTAGCTCTCTCCAAACCCTTGAGTCTTTTTTTTAATAAGGATAAACTTGCTGATGAGCTTCCTGTTGTGGTCTTGTTGTGTAATCCACATGTGCTTTATCTTAAGGTCACAAACAGATCGTTGAATGTACTCCTTCAGGATTTTCTGCTAAAGAGCAGCAGGTTGTGAAGCAGCAAAGCAATGAAAAACACAAAGTTAACATGTTTTAAGGCTATGATACTATTTACATACAGAGCCTGTTTTATGGGATGCACACATTTTGAAAAGTTTGGAGATCATGGAGATGCTATTTGCCAAATGTAAGACAGGCGTCTGTTGGGTTTTGTTGAGGCCTCCAGAGCTTTACATGTTCTGGAGTTAGTTTGTTTTTTGGTTTATGACTGTTTTAACAATTAATTGACTTATGATTAATTGTTGATGAATGGTTTCTTAAATTCAAATTAGATCATCTCTAACAAAAAGTATTAAATGTTAATTAGAATTAAAAGTTTATTGATCTTTGAGAATGTGCTCTTGCATTATTATGTCATTATCATTGTATTACTTGAAAATGGTCTCAAACAATATTATAGTTTATTGCAGTAACTTCTGGGGCAAGTTATTGTCAAACAAGATGTATTAGTGACAGGCTTACTCCTTACATTTCACATTATCAGAACTCATTCAGCTAAGCTGCATGGTAAAGCAACTTCTCAACCAAAAACTACTGATGTGCTACGAAGGTAAGGAGGTGCTAAAAAAATCAATAAAGTTTTATGCTTTTTGTGTTTTATTGTACTATTAAAGTTCCTGTTTTGTTATATTTTAATAATATGTCTAAGTTTAATGTGAGAAAACAATAATTTCCATGTTTTTTGTCAGTATTTAATACGGCTGACATTAAATGATGTTAAAATTGTTTAATTTCAGCATATAATGAAAACTTTAGCCTATTATGTTATGGAAAAACGGTTGACCCTGCCTGCTAGAATACTACCTGTGGTATTTTGTAATGTTATCTTTGACATAAAAATATATTGGATAATCTGAAACATTTGAGTGTGACAAAAAAAAAGGAAATCTGAAAGCTTATTTTCCCAACAGTGTAAATTGTGGGGGTTTTTTCTTTTAGGTGTTTTTTAGTTAATTTTTTTTTTTTTTTACATTTCAGCTCAAAACAAACCCCATAACATCATCAGTTTACTGCATATTTATTAGATAGCAAAAATATAAAGTCATTTGAACTCATAAAACCACACACAAATAATCAAGTGCAAGCAATAAAGGAATAATAATGTACATAAAATTTGTTTTTCCACACCACATCTGCTGTGAATCTCAAAGAAAAGATACTGAAGTCGTACAGTAAATATCGGGATCTCCACGAGTGACAGTAGAGAATATGCAAATATTCAAAAGCAGCAATGCCTAAAAATCAGTCACAGTTAACATGTTATTGTCTAGAAACATGAAAAATGACACAAGTCAAGCTTTCCATTGGCTACACCCTCTGATAGGAACACCATCCCTGCTTTTAAGGTGATCTTAGTGCAGCAGTGATGCATTAAAGTGTCTTGTCTCTGTAAGGCGACACACACTGATGTAAGCTAACAGATGGCTTTATTGTTGTGTAATGAGGCAGAATCATTTCATAAACTTATTCTATTCTGATTTTTACAGAGAAATGGCAAGAATCAGTGTTTAAACAGGCAACGTTGTACACTTTTAGCGAGATATAGCAGGCTCATGTGTTGCGTCTTTATCTGCCTATTAATGCTGTGTGTGATGACAACTTAGCTTTTCTTTTATGCTATATCTCCTTAGAAGCATTCCCTTATTTTCACTATCTTATTCACAGCTACTGCGCTCTGCCATTGGATGATATTTCAGGTCACATTGAAGCAGAATTAGAGAAAATTCCCCAAGTGTGTGCTGAGGCGTACCGGCGGGTCGCCACTAGGTCCTCTTCAGGCAGAGCGGATTCATCCTCCAGCAGTGACAGATGGTGTTGAAGAGCCGGCAGCGGCAGGAGGCACACGGGTCGCAGCAAGGCAAGTGCGAGGAGCAGTTCTCCATGAGGCGGCCGCAGCGCCGCGCCGGGGTCAGGATGTGGGACTTGTGTCTCTGAAACGGAAGTGACAACATGGCACGTTGGAATAGAGACAGGACCTCAGATCTGTGCAAAAATAATAGACCAGGGAGAAAGTCTGGTGGTTGACTCAGCTGTATGTTGGGACGGGTGTGTGAAGGGTAAGCATGTCGCAATAAGAAATTAATCAATCACGTGATCAATTAAAATGAGCTCAATAATCTCCATTTTGATAATTAATATTTTTGAAGGACAGTTTTGTTTACAGAGATAATCCTTGTAGTTATGCTTCCAGTTGTAAGAGATTTTTGTTTTTGGCTGTGTTTTATTTTGGAACTGTCTTCCAGTTCAAGGGTGAAGTGTTCTTCGGAAAAGTTCAAGTTTATTGATGGTCTAGAGGGCGAACTGGCATTATTACACCATTCTCAATATTATCACCTTCATAAAATTGATCACTTTTGAAAAAAATCTTTTTTTGGCAATAGTGATTATTTTGTAACGTTTTTGAAAAGAGAAAATATAACTTATGCCATTATTTTAGAAATGTGACGATATATTATAATATTATCAACTATCGTAATAATTAGGGGGATGATTTATCGTCCAACATAATTTTTTACCGTGACAGGATTAGTGGAAGGATTTACAGGGAAAAAGGTAATTGATAGGGGTTGATCAATAAGGGAACTTTATTTCTTGTTCAGTGAGAGAAAGCAAAACTATCGTTAGCTTACAAGAAGGCATACAGTATTGACTGTACTATGTTAACAATAGATACTCTCAGCATACTATATGCCCCAAGAAAATTGCTTCAATAAAAAAAGATTAAAAACTTACAATGTGAGTCTGCTCTGCTGGAGAAATCTTATGCCTCGCAAATAGTCGTCTTGTTTTAGTTTGTCCCCACACTAGGAAGAGAGATAACAGATGAAAAATAGTTCATTGACAAGAAACATTTTTTCTTTACTTTTAAACATTATTTCAATGGTAGAAAAAAAAACACTAGAATGGAGTTCCTGTGGATCTGTTGCAGGTGGTTGTCTTTAGAGATGCACTGATCCAATAATAACATCTGTATTGGTCTCCATATTGGGAAAAAACATCTATGTCTGGTGCACTTTCTGAACCATTTGAAAGAAGGTTTGATGTAGTTTATTTTTGCATGTTTGACCATAGTAGTCAGCCTATTATTTTTGTCAGTTTCCTTATTATTTATTGTACTTTGGCTGTTCTACTCCTAATTTCACTGTTTTTACATGTTTGACCAGGTTTGTGAAACTATTGGTGTTTTTAATACTGATACAGAGTTATTACATGCATTTGTAATTCAGCACATTTATCTTCAAAAAACAGAAATGCTTTAAGTCAGTTTGGCACTGAGATATGGGTATTGGTATTGAAAGTGAAAAAAGTGGATCGGTGTATTCCTAGTTGTCTTCCAGTCAAATGTGCCTGTAAGATCTCCATGGTTAGAATAAGCAGTTAAAAGGCTTCCTGGCATCTAACTGTGGGCGAGGTCATCCAGCTTTAAAATTAAAACACTTATAATCAGGATATTAATAAGGAGTGTAACGGTACACATATTCAGACCCTAAACATCAAGTACCGCCCTGTCGCTTCCGTAAGCACATGTACCGAACGAATAAAGAATTATGTCATACCAGAACATGCAGAGTGTTTATGTGCAGGAAAAAGGTGTGCAATGCAACTTTGTGTAGCACATTAAAAAGTGACTCCAAAGCATAACAGAGGAATTATCACTTAGCTAAGCTAGCTGGGAATATTAGTGTCTCATGGAGTTATGGTGGAGAAAAAAAGGTTGACCAAAAAAATCGCTTGTTTTATTTATTTATTTGTTTTTAATCATCAATAAAACTACATTCAATAGCTCACTCTACTCTGAACTTAATAATTCCCTAAAACAGCTAAAACTGAATGTAAAAAATCAGATACTGGAGAGACTTTAGCTGACATCTAATCAGCCCAAACTCCGTACATCCAGAGGAATCTACGTTGACGAGAAGAGATTTTCCCAACAGCGATGCTGTAATAATATGGTTTTATTGTTTTATAGTTAATCCAGCTTTTACTGCTTTATTCACACAAAAAAATCCAACCAGATCTCAAGTCAGTTCTAAACTTTCCACTTTTATAAGTCTTAGAACATAAATAAAATTCTTTTAATTTCAGAAACTGAAAAATGTATTTTGTCCTTTTTTTAATGTCTGGATAGCAGTAAACAAAGTACTCTAACATACATTGTTCTTGATTTAACCGTGCCAAAACTCAACTTTAAAACCAGGACACTGTCATGATCCCGGGAACTTTGGGCTTTGGTTTTCCAAAGTCTATCTGCTCATTTATATTGTAGTTTATTTATGTCCAGTAGGTTTTACCCTATTGTGAATATTTCTCAGTGTAAGACTGAGAAGACTGAAGAAATGGAGCTGACGCCGACACAGGACTTAACCAGTAATACTGGGATGACGGACAGACAGACGCAGACAGCATACGCTTGACAATAGACAAGGACCCGACAAGAGACAGAGACAACAGGTGGACATAAATACACATGGGGTAATCAAGGGAACGAGACACACCTGGGAACAATCAACGGGGAAGACGCAGAGACAGACTCACAGGACAGAAACTGAACACAGAAAACCCTAAAAATAAATACACAGAAACACGATCATGACAGAGAAGGGTTTTCTTTTA